>NC_085843.1:121487203-121789126 GCF_035594765.1 Anolis carolinensis | reverse complement strand
GCTAGAATGTCAAAACATTTGGAGGACCAACGTGCTGGAGAAGAGAATGCATTTAAACTGCATGGAGTTGCTCAATCCTATACCTCAATATATTTTTTAAAAACTATAGACAGTATGATGTAGTGGTATTGGACTAGAACACTGGGAGACTAAGGTTTGAAGTCCAACTCAGCTACTGGGTGACTTTGGATACATCACACTTTCTCAGCCTCAAAGGAAGCCAAGGGCAAACCTGTAAATAATTCTGCCAACCCCCCATGAAAGATTCACTTTAGAACCACCAAAATAACTTGAAGACACACAACAGCAATTTTTAAAATGGCACAAATACAGCAAGATATTTTTCTTACCAGTTGGTAATCATAGCAAGGCTTAATTTATGCATATTATGCACATATGTTCTGACATTTTGGGCACCAAGATTATTATTAAGTTAGGTAACATTTTTTCTCTACTGACTGCATGGAAGGAAGAGTGTCATGTAGATATTATGGGCCCTTCTACACTGCCAAATAATCCAGATTATCAAATCAGATAATCCACAATATCTGCTTTGAACTGGATTATCTGAGTCTACACTTCCAGATAATCCAGTTCAAATAAAATAATATGGATTTTATTTGGCAGTGTAGAAGGGCTCTGGGTCTCGTATTATAACAGTGCAGGGCAAAAGGAAAATTTGTTTTACTCTCCCTTTAACATTTCATACAAGACAGGAGAAAATTTAGCAGATGAAGAATTTGTCACCAGTTTGTTTGCATTCCAGAAAAGAAGTTATACCAGCTGAGATTTTGATGGCTTGGTCCTGAAAAGCAGGAAAAAATTACACATTTGAATTGCTGTGAAGTTGCTAAAGTCGAAGGAACCTGGCCTGAAAACAGCTACCGAATCTGTAAGAATGTTTTACCTGCCAAGAATTTCTTCTGTACAGTGTTTTTCTTCCTACTCAAATCATATATTGTGCCTCTAAGACCTGCATGCCTACAGCAGAGGTACTGTAATAAAAAAGTTTCTTCCATTTATTTGCTGTCAGTCATTCAGCTTTTAATGTCCTAATTTATCTGAGCATCAGCCAGTATTTCCAACTCCGTGTGTTAGACTGCAACTCCCATCGTTACCATCCAATAAAAAAGCTATGATGACTGAGAATGGTGGGAAATGAAGTCCAACAAATCTGGAAAACGCCAGATGAGTAATATAACAATTAGTAGGGAGAAATGTTCAACTAGAAGGCCTCTGTGATAAGACAACTGTCATGTGCCATTTCAAAATCTGTATTTTAAAATATTTTGTTTTTAAAAACATAATGGTTGAGATGTATCATCATGTGACTATATTTCCATAGCTGTGCTATCAAAATAAATTCCCCAAACCCTTACCTTTCAGCAATGCACACATATATGCATCTTAAACGGCCATCAACACGTTGCCAGAGTTCATGACCAAAATGGAAGTCTGCATTCCTTAGAAAGTTGTCTGAGGAAAAATTTAGTAATTGTATGATCAGAACAGCTTCTTCAATAACCAAAAAAGTAAGTCCGATTTACAAGAATAACGTATGCCACCATCGTTCACCAACAGGATGCCACAGAGTGCAATGCAATACAATGCAAAGTAATAAAAACCAATACAAAGTTCACTGAGAGAAAGAGCAGGTGTGTAGCTTGGGGTGCCCTGCCAGTTCATTTTAACTTGCCTGCATGACCCTCAAAAGTTGCAAATACAGACTTTGATGTCCTGTTACAAATTGGATCATTATGTAGTATCTCTCATTTCATTATCTATGCTTGCTCCCCCCTAGATTCCGTTTCATGTACTTTAACATACATCTGTGGTAAAAACCAAATGTAAACACTCACTGTTAACCTTTTTAAAATTTTGACAGTGAAACGTTAATAAGCCTTTGGCCAGCATTGCATGGTAGTTAGAAGCCAGAAATCTGTCCTGGGTTTTTCTGCCAAATATAATCATATTGCATCGTGACAGTATACTATGGACACTGGACAGCATTGCTTTATTTGTTAAAGGAGTAGAGAGAAATCTGGGACATGATCCAGCTAAAATTAAGGACTTGGTTGTATGGTTGTGACCTTAAACAAACCTAAAGGCTTATTTCTCAGAGATAAAAGATACATGGAAGTGTGTTTTAAGTCCCATTTACTTAACTGGCAAGATTGACCATGTGCTTAATTTTTCCATTAGAATTAATAAAACAACTTCAGTGGCATCTTTATTTTTTCACATTTTGGATAATAATAAAAATGGAATTTTTGTGGATTCAGAATAAATATTGCACTGATAACAAATTCGCCCTGGTGGCGAAGTGCGTTAAAGCACTAAGCTGGAGACCGAAAGGTCCCAGGTTCAAACCCCGGGAGCGGCGGGAGCAGCCGCTGTTAGCTCCAGCTCCTGCCAACCTAGCAGTTTGAAAACATGCCAATGTGAGTAGATCAATAGGTACCGCTCCAGTGGGAAGGTAACAGCGCTCCATGCAGTCATGCCGGCCACATGACCTTGGAGGTGTCTACGGACAATGCCGGCTCTTCGGCTTAGAAATGGAGATGAGCATCAACCCCCAGAGTCAGACATGACTGGATTTAATGTCAGGGGAAACCTTTACCTTTACCTTTAACAAATTCTCCATTGGCAAAATGCATACAATCTTACCTACAGGTTGTTGTTGTGTGCTTTTCTGTGTTATCGCAACTCTAAGGTAAATCCATCACAGGGCTGATAGTGTGTGACTCACCAAACTGTCCTTCCATAGCCAAGTGCAGAATTCAACCCTGGTCTCCAGAGTCCTAGTCCCATGCTCAAACCACTAGTTCTCATATTGCTTGATCTCAAGTTACTTTGGGGTCTATGCTAGTAAAACTGATATTCACAAAATATTCTTTACCTTTCCATTCAAAAGGAGTATATCCAAAAAGAGAATGTCAAGATTCCACAATTCCTGACACTGGGATTTGCTCCAGACTGACACTGAGATTTGCTCCAGACTTAACAATAGATCCTTTGAAATAAAAGCTCGGGCTGTGGTGCAGGCTGGAGAGCAGCTGCAATGAATCACTGCAATGAATCCCTCTGACCAGGAGGTCATGAGTTCGAGGCCCGCTCGGAGCCTATGTTTGTCTTGTCTTTGTTCTATGTTAAAAGGCATTGAAAGTTTGCCTATATGTGTAATGTGATCCGCCCTGAGTCCCCTTCGGGGTGAGAAAGGCGGAATATAAATGCTGTAAATAAATAAATGGGATTTTGATTACTCATGAGAAGATCTATCTCATAGTCAAGGTATATCATTGCTGTCATGCATTTTGCTAAAATTCACCTAATGTGGAACTTCAAAAATGCAAAGAGAGTGAAATAGGTAGATGGCTTTAACAGAAGGCTGGAAACGATCACATTATTATTTATCAAGCTTGTCTGCAATTAGGTCTTTTCTTTTTCTAGACCCAATGGATCCTCAACCATCTGGTTAGATATTGTTTATTATTGTCAACTACAGTAATACAATAAGAGAGGCCTGTTTTAGCCAGTACTAAAGATATCTAACTACCATAACCATGGCTACTGCTAATAAGTCTCGTAGAGGAAATGTATTTTAGTAGTGTACCAGATGATGAGAGGAACAACAAATATAGACATAGAAGTGGGAGCTTAGAGAACACATGGAATTAAGTCATGAAAGGAAAAAGAGAGGGGGAGTAGTCTGGTTGTAATTGGCAACAGTCCTCCTACTATCACCATCTTTCTTACTATTTTAATTCCTACTTCCCCATTGGAAATGTCACCTGCATATTCTTTGGATATTGTTATATCCTTGTAAGAATTAATACACAGTTGAAAGTCAACGTCTTCTATAAGGGAGACATTGGACTCACATAAAGCATGAAAAGGTTATGAAAATTACACTTAGGTCAAAAAACATCATCTTCTCACTTACGTTTTGTGTTCTGGTGTAGCTACACAAAGACAACAGATATATCTACGGAATCATTTCCAAAGGGTTAATGCACATAGATACTGTCACCATAGGTAAAGGTAAAAGTTTTCCCCAACATTAAGTCTAGTCATTTTCAACTCTGGGGGTTGGTGCTCATCTCCATTTCTAAGCCAAAGAGCTGGCATTGTCCATAGACACCTTCAAGGTCATGTGGCCAGCATAATTGCATGGAGCACCATTGCCTTCCCACAGAAGTGGCACCTATTGATCTACTCACATTTCCATGTTTTCAAACTGCTAGGTTGGCAGAAGCGGGGGCTAATAGTGGGAGCTGACTCCACTCCCCAGATTTGAACCGCCAAGCTTTCGGTTAGCAACTTCAGCAGCTCAACGGTTTAACCCACTGTGCCACCAGGGGCTCCATACTATTTATTTATTTATTTATTTATTTTTATTACAATATTTATATCCCGCCCTTCTCACCCAACAGGGGACTCAGGGCGGCTTACAATAAAACGCATATATAAAAATTATACAGTGCCATATAAATCAGTTAAAAATTATTAGCTTACATCAGTATTCATAAAACACATTATAAAATACAGGTAGGCCTGTACAGTTCAAAAAACAAACCAAAAAAACAGACTGGGTCTGTCGATTGAGTTCAGCGTACATGATAATAATTAACGCTGCCAATTATTATTCAAAATACTACCACCATACTCTTGTAAAATATGGTGGTGGAAGTGACCTGGAAGTGAACAAATATGGCGTAGAGCACCTGTTTTCAAACTTTCATCCTCCTAATGTTTTGGACTTCAGTTTCCGGAATTCCTGACTATCGGTCAAGCTGGCTGAAACATCTGGGAGTTGAAGTCCAAAACATCTGGAGGACCAGTTTTTGGGAAGCACTGCTGTCAAGGTTTCAATATTAGAATCATAGCTATCAAAACCCACTGGGTAACTTTGAGCAAGACACATTTTCTCAGCCAATAGCAAACATCCTCTGAATAAACTTTGCAGAGAAACCATAGGGTTATGTGTCATCAACTTGAAGACACATAACAATAACAACTGACTTCGGGTCCTCTGGACTATGAAAATAATGCAGTTTGACTCCACTTCCATGCTATAGGACAGAGGTTCTCAAACTGTGCTCAGTGCAGCCCTTGGGGCTCCATGGGTGACAGTCGGGCTCCATGGAGCCATGCTGCTTTCCTCCTCCCCCTCCTCCCCCTCCTCCCCCCCTCCTCCTCCTCCTCTGCTTCCACCTCCTCCTCAGAAATGCAGGTAAATTAAAGTTTGGAGCTGACGAAACAGCAGCATCATCCTCCCAGGGCACAAACTCTTTCTCCCCACTTTCCTTGTGTCCACACTCTTTTCCTTGCTACCCAGATCTCTCCCCCGCCCCAACTTTCTTTGCTTCCAAAACCTTATTTCCCTCCCACTGCTCAGGGGGTGCTTTTATTGTGCTTTTCCTGCATGGCAGAAGGGGGTGAGACTGGATGGCCCGTGGAGTTGTTCCTATTATTATTATTACAACTACTGCTATTATTACTACAGAGGGTGGATTGCCATCTACCAGAGGCGCTTTGTGCTTTTCCTGCATGGCATTAGCAGGTAGACTGGATGGCCCCTGGGGGTCTTCCATTAAAATACTGTTAAGTTTATGTTTGTTAAAATTGTTCTTAATTTAAAATTATATTGTTCTTTTACTTACCTTTTTTGCACTACAAACAAGATATGTGCAGTGTGCATAGGAATTTGTTCATGGTTTTTTTTTTCAGTGAGTTCACACAAACACTCTCCATTCATCTGCCTCTGTCTCGGCCCATCTGTCAAATTTTAAAATGCAATGCGGCCCCTGTGTCCAAAAGTTTGCCCATGCCTGATATATAAACATATGTCATATATAATATACAATCATTTCTTGGGGCTCCATGAGAAACTTTTGCTTCAAAAAGGGGTCTCTGGTTGAAAAAGTTTGAGAACCCTTGATATAGAATTATGAAAGCTGTAGTTTTACAAAGTCTTTAGCCTTCACTGCCGAAGAATTCTGATTCCTGACCAAAATACAACCCCAAGGATTCCATCACATTGAGCCATAACAAAGGGGAGTCAAATTGCATCAATTCTACAGTGTAGATATGTTTTGGAAAGGGAGTCCCCACTTTTTAGGTAAACAAGCCCTCAAATTCATACATCTGTAAACCACTATGGGATTATCTAGTAATTTCCAGAGGCTAAGTAAAGATTTCTGGAAAGGTCCTAGTGGGCCTTTGGAGTCTTTTTTATTACATCCCATTACTTACTATCTCACACTACTGAAGGAATAAAGAGATTTTAGACCGAATTGTCCTTTACTCTCTTTTTGTCAAATCTGTTAGGGAATTCAGGCTGGATAGAGTGATTTAGGTTAACCTACCTTTGTACCATAAAACACATTTTTGTGTGGGAATGCTATTCCTGTTACTTCCTTAGAGCCCTTCCACAAAGCCATATAACCCAGAATATCAAGGCAGAAAATCCCACAATATCTGCTTTGGACTGGGTTATCTGAGTCCACACTGCCATATATTCCAGTTCAAAGCAGATAATGTAAGTTTTTATGCAGCTGTGTGGAAGGGGCCTTAAAAAAGAAGGGGACATCTGTTGATGTTCCAGTCAATATTTTTTAAAAGTTATTTTTATTGCTATTTTTTTCAAAGCAACTGTATCTTTGTACAGGATATGCTGTTATACATACATTATGGTGCACAATGTCTGAGCCAACAATTGCGTTGCAAAATTCAGAGTAATAATAATTTTATTTTTGTAACCACCCCCCCACCCCTCAATCTCTCCAAGGGGACTTGGAGTGGCTTACATAAGGATGACCCCACACCCGGTCATTAAATTATCTGAAGTAATGAAATTATCTGAAGGATAACACTGTTTTAATTCATTTATTACTCTTGGAAGAGTGAGTTAGGTTTGAAATGGAACCACCATTTACATACAATGTGATCCAAACAAAATTCTCCTCCATTCCTTCCTTATAGCTGAACTGGTCATCCTCCACTATTTAGCTCACAATGCCATTCTGCTGGTGCTGAATAGACTTGAACTGAGTACTATCTGGATGCAAAACCTTAGAAGAACCCAACATAGCTGGTTGTGGGTTGCACTAAATAAATGTAAAAGAAATGTCAGTTCTGGAGCTAGATGAACCTAAGTTGTATGCTACTCTATGTGTGTGCACTGGCTCCAAAAATAAATAATACTTGCAATGGGTATCATCATTTGATTAGTATCTCCCAGCAGTTGCATCATTCTAAGTGGAAAATCAAGCAGTAAAAGCTGGTACAGATTGATAAAAATTGCTGGTCTTAAACTGCCAGAAGAGAGAGAGTAAACCCTAGAATACTGATACAATCCACATATTCATTTCTGTTTCATAGTGCCATGCTATGGATTAACAGTTTCTGTGAGAGTTTGAAGACAAACAGAGACACCCATTCCTTAGTATTTCAGGAATGCATGCACTTGTAGGGTGCTTAATCTCATAGCAAGAATAATCTGTTCTGGAACAGATCAGATCTCCCAAGAGTCATTCTGAAAGTATTGCATTTGTGTAAAGTGCCATGTAAGAACACACTTAAAGAGATTCAGTTGAATGGATGTTAATTTGAACAAGATTCTACTTCACTTAAGAAAGCAGGTAAAAAATACATGGAGTGCTTCCTGGAGTGGGAGGGATGCTTTTGTGGACTGATTTCACAATGAACAACCAACACAAATATTATTTTTTTCAATGTGTTGCTTCCAGCAGCATACATGCAGAACTTTAATAGTCAAGGGCTGGAGACTCCTTGATCTCGCCCATATGTGATAAGCAGGGAGATCTGAGTAGTAGTTTTGCTTACACTGAATTGTAATAAATAGAAGGTGCCACATAAATCAGAAGATATAATGGAACAGGGACTTTCATTGTAGATCAACATTGAGTAGAACCTCAAATTGCTTGTATTAAAGGGATGTTTCCCTATCCTTTAGATGATCTTTGTAATGCCTATAGGTGCCAGATGTGGTCACAATATTCACCCATCCTTCCATGCTTTTCCTAGTACTTGGTGCAAAAAGTTGTTAAATATGAGTGGCAGAGATACATAGAAATTATAACCTATTATGTGGGATAAATATGCTATCAGGGATAATAAAAATTCTCTTCCCAGTTCAGATTTGAAAAGGAAATTCACTTAGAACACATAATTGCCCTCAAAAGATTTCTGTTTTATGATAGTCATTACCTAAATGTTTCACACAAGAGATTTGTTCCTATTAAGATGCTTTGAACTTCAGTTTTATAAGTACATTTTATTTAATCTTTTTGGACCTGATTCGTTTTTTTAAAATGCATCACTTGAAACAAAGGTATCTTTTTGGCTGCGAAATAAAATGAGCTTCACCTTTAATGGGTAAAAGCTTATGAAGAACTCTGAGGCAATTTCCATAATGAATCAACTCTTGCATGAATGTAACCATTTGGGAAGGAAAATATACTATCTGCAAGATTCCTACTAATCTGGATGGTTTCGGTGGGACATTCAGTACATATGGATATGTATACACAGACGTACAAACACAACCTCACTATAAGGATAGTTGTGAAAGGTTTCCTGTGTATCCTACTTGAGAGCAGTTGTTGGCAAGAGCTCTGAGAAAGCTAAAGGAAAGCAACCAGCCAGTCATGCCATCATAAGATAAAGTCTGCCAAGAAAGCCAATCCACTAAACATTATGAAAGCAGCTTTAGAAATTATTCAGAAGAGTTCTGATGGAGGAATTTCAAAGGGCAACTGAGGTGTAATTGAGAATTAGGTGGGGAAGGGAATCCTGTACACAACCTACATCTTTGGCTATAATAGATGGGCCTACTGGGAATTGTGGGCCAAAATATCAGGTCCCCAACCTGACTTAGTGATTCAGAGTTTGATGTATCTGCCCCTGTTTCTGAAGTCTATTTCTCTATTCTAGTGCAACTGGCTGTGTGTGTACTGGGTAGTTTGCTTATCTGAATGGTATGAGAAGCATGTTTCTTATAAACTCCTTCCCTAGTGACATATCCCAGTACCTCGATTGCAATCTTGCTGTCAGCTGTGCACGTGCAAAATTACAGAGTTCCATAGGATTTATACTTACAGAATAAGCCTGGCAAGCAATGAATTTTTTTAAAGTGCAGAGCGCTTACCCTGAAACCACCTGCCCCTTCAATAGAATGCCAAAAAGAAAGAAAAAAATGCTTGACAGAAAGGAGACTGAAAGCATGACTGTTTTAGCCTAGTGTGCTAACGCCTTGGTAGTAATAAGAGGCACATGGGCTGGAGGTTTAACTGGCCAGAACTAGACAGACAGAACACTTAAAAAATACTTAAATATATCATCTTGCTGTAAAATATAGCCAATCTAATTTTGCTGGCAGCCTTCCCTATCATCAGGGACAATACTAAACCTTGGATGTACTCCAGCCAGTGCTCTGGCCACTTCTACATAATAGTGAGGATATGATGGAATGAAGATTTCATAATGATGAATGTGAAGGTTGCTGAGAGTCACAGTATGCTCTACAGCAGTGCTAGGACCAACCAGAAGGTTTATGGGGCCTAGGGTAGATGCGATATTAGGGGCTACAATGTTCCATGTAGGTGTCAAAGTCCATTGAGTGACATGTCATAACCAGGTAAATGTTGTGCACAGGATTTTTGGTGGGGAAGCCTTCGCTTTGCTACATTGGGTTTGATAAATCTCAAGCTGTACAGTGGGCCCTTGGCATGTGCTGTGGTTTAGTTTCAGGATTCCCTGTGGATACCAAAATCTATAATGACATATATAATAGAATATATAATACAATTGAATATCATGGCATATTTAAATAGAGTTCCCTATATAAAATGGAAAAATCAAGGTTTGCTTTTCCTTTTTTAATATTTCAAACCATGGATGGTTGAATAAAGGGATACAGAAGCCATGGATGGTGAATCCAAGGATATGGAGAACTGACTCTACAGGCCTGCAATTACTCCAACTAAGAAGATATTTTTACATGTCAGGAGACATTAGTTGAGTCATCGTCAGGTTACCTGGTCATTACAGCCAGGGAAATAATGCCCCTTTTTAGGACTGGCAACAAAGAAGATACCATGCCACGTTGTCATTGTTAGTTTTACATATGTGAAACTCTGAATAAGGCATGCTGGGGCTGGGAAGACCCATAGTGTACACTCAGCCTACCATCCACTGTCAGCATTCATCTTTGTGAAGCAATGAGTACCTTACATTATTACAGGCCACACAATCAGCAGATTGCATTGTGTGACTTTTGTCAAGGTAGCTGTCCATTGATGAAAAGCTAATTGGTTCCTAACAGCATCTATATGACTGCACTAAATAAAGTAACCTAAGGTGAGAACAATAGTAAAGCTAAGGCCAGAACTCACACTATCAAGTGACAGTGGCCAGCAACAGCAAGAGTGTGTCATCTCCCTTTGGGGGGGGGGTTAAACAATTCAAACATGAAGGAGTCAGATGTCCAGGAATGAGAATCACCTAATGATAGGGCTCTCTCAAGACAGCTCAAAGTTGAGGTGATGAGGGACCTTGCTCCCATTCAGGAGATGGTGGGTACTGAGAACACTGAAGACATGCCACCATCCTTTTCTGAACAATGAAGAGATAGAAAGAAATTGGATCAATCCCAGCAGCTCTTAAATAGGAAATGCTGATTAATTAGGCACCTGATGTTTTGGTGGCAGCTGTCCATAAGTCTCCCAGCAAGCTTGTTTATTTGGATGACTGGTAATACTCTTCAGCATTAGTGTTTTTTTGACCTTGGACTGGCAGTGGCTATACTTTGAAGAGTCCATCTACTCCTTGTTGATTTCTTGTATCTGGACTGATGTGTTGTTAATACAACAATAGGACCAGCTAATGACTGCCCTATTGTTTCTTCTTCATCTGATTTCTGGGTCACTTGCTGACTGAAGTATAGAACAGTGTGACACATTCAGGAAGCAAAAGGCATTTCCAAGAATTCTTGCCATCAGTAGTGCAATATGGAGGATCCATTCAAGTCTGATACTGGTCTCTGGAATAGGGTTTCATACATTGATTTCCTGCCACTTACCTGCTTCCCACTCACCAGAAGCTTAAATTAGGCTGCTCAGGAAATCCAGAATAAACTCTGGGATAATAAATCATAAGCCAGGCAGTCACAGAGAAAATGGCAATTCTGGAGACAGCCACATTTTCCTGACACTGGCTCCGGACAGTAAGATATGACTTCTGCAAAAGTTCTACCTATTGATCATATAACAACCCCCCCCCCCCCAAGAAAAAATTAGCGATAGACCCATGATAGCTTGCTTACTGAAGATTTAAACTGCACTGTACCTTATTACTTCAAACTAAAGAATTATTGAAAGAATTACTTGTTTAACCTCTTCCTTCCCCCCCCCCCCTTGCCAATTTAATTCAGTTTTGGAAAGAGGTGCATGCATGATTAACTTTTCAATAATGCTAGAACAACAATCTGATGTAAATGCATCGATCAATTTAATGGAAGATTGTAAAGTCAGCATCAGCAGAGAAACCAATTTTATTGATTCGATTAAGTAACATTTTAAAGCATTTTGCCTGGAATTATTAAAATGTGCCTACATGCAAAAATGCGAAGCATAGTGCAAAGAGGATGATGTTTTTATTAGACCAATTTTAGTTTTTAAAGTGTGCAAGCTCTGAAAATGTACATCTTGGTTGTCAAGCACAGTTTCCCAGAGCAAAGATGATAACAAGCAAGAGGCTTTGGGAGCTTCCAGACAGACAGCTCCGACTGCTACCAATTATAAAAGGCACTGTGCAGTTATTCCGTTTTTTGCCTTTTTAATGGGTTTTTGGGGAAGGAAGAAAAAATGAGATAAATGGTCTGGAAAACTAAAAACATTGGCTGGCATCCTTTATGGCAGTTAAAGATTTGGAACCTAGAGTTATGTATCTGTAATTGCTTCATACTATGTATTCATGATTGTGGCATGCCAGCCAGCATCTGCTCTGAACAATGGAGGTATGTTCTGTTGGTGATAGAGGTGGGGCATAGTGACATTTACAGTGGGCAAGGCTTTGGCCTCTGTTGCAACTCCTTATCACACAACAACTCACTGGTGAGAAGGGGGTTAGAAACATCATCTTGCTGTATCCCTATTGCCAACAGAACATTCCTTGGAGAAGCTGCTGGCTGTGAAGTTTTGTTTGGAGAGTTGAGCCAGAAGACAATAGTTAGTTATGCAATGATAACTCAGTTGGTAATGCCATCTGAATTTCCCATCCTGCACCCCACCACATAAAATGCTATGAATGAAGCAAGATACATTCACAATAAGAGCTACAGCTAGAAGTCCTTTTGTCAGCAAACCCAATTATTTATGGACTGCATCTTTCAAAGGCAACCCACTTGCCAGGTCTTTAAGATGTTGGATGTCCTATTCCTACTTTTAGATCACAGGCTCAACAGAATTTATTAGGAGCCGACAGGTATTACTGAAAATATGGTTCTTAAGATATGTGTAAACTGTGACTAACAGACATGACTCACATCTAGCTGAACAGTCACCTTCTTTCTGTAAGGAACCCCAGGAAGTGTATCACTATATGGGATGGGAGCGTAGGCGCTGCCATGACACCTCCCAAGAAGAACTTACAGCATACCAAAATAGAAAGAATATCCAAATACCTTTTGTCAGAAACCCTCGTCCAGAAAGTCCTGGACTGATGAAAAATGTTGCAATAAGGAACTTTCTCACATCAAATTGCTAAAATTACTGTTATTTCCTTTGAGAATGAAATTAGAGAAGAAATACATCTCTCCAACACTCTCTTCAAACTACAATTATCAGGATTCTTTGGTGAAAGCTGTGATTTGTAAGGTTCAAGTACATATGATGATGGCAGACAGAAGTGGAGTCCATGTAGACCCACCTGTCATGCACAGAGTGAATTGACATGTGTCATATGCTGTGCCTATTGACAATTTCTCTTGCTCACCACATATTCAGCATCAACTCTGAACTCACATCAACATCAGATTAAACCAATTTGTTTTGGTCCAAAAAAATTAAGCTGGTGTATGTGAATGGTTTTATTTACTCCATGTTGTGATTGGATTTTAATAACTGGGTTTTTTTTATAATGTATTTTGTCTTATTGTATATTGCACTGGTGCTTGTAAAAGAAGAATGGCATAAAATAATTCAAGAATAGTTATTACAATTCCCTCCTCTCCCCATAGAAACAGTATGATGGTCTAAAGTGAAGATGTACATGCATAGCATCCCCAGATCAGCCCTGACCCTGAAATTTTGGGAATCCCCACTCACATGAATGAGCATTATTCATTTATGTTGGTACATATGTACATCCCCTTATCACACTAGCTCAAAACATGGCCAGTAGGAGATCTGAATGCTTGACACAGCAGTAAAAAAGGGGCAGCTGTGTCCACAGATAGGAGCAACTAGTTTCCAAATCAGATATTTATAATGGTTCCGTTTTACAACAGCTATAATACAAGTTGCCACTTAAAAAGTAATAAGCTCAATCCTCTTATGGTGTAACTGTAATGATGGCATACCCTCCAACATTTTGCAGATGAAAACTTGGACGCATGTTGCCAAGAATGAAGTCAGTGTGATCAAAATTCACAGACAAATGTTGGACCTCATTACAAAGGGAGAGAAAATGAGAGATAGCATTTTCTTCCCATTGCGTTCTGTGGCATTCTGTCGTGAAAGAAGACAGAGAGTTTACTCACCCCATCACTCAGGATGCATCTCTGTCAATTTCTAGTTAGACTATGCACTTCATTCCTCATCATATATCTCTCAGTTTTTTAAAAAATGTTGTAACTGTGCAAATTCAAATAGTTGCAATTCTGTAATTACATATTTGTTTAAAATTTAAAAAGCCCTGTGATGCGGGCACTCTGTGGATGATGGAATGGGAGAAGGAGGCTGTTGTCTTCTTCCATTCCATCATCCATGGAGTGCCCACATCACAGGGTTTTTTTTAATTTTTAATCGTGTAATTGCAGAATTTCAAAGGTTTGAAATTGTGTAGATAGCAGTTACAGCAACAAAACATTTTTAAAAGCAGGATAGAGTTATTTACCAGTCTTGTTCTGTGCCCGAAGAATAATGGCAGCAGCACGAGCATCGAGGGGCATGAAAAGACGGCCCACATGCACGCTCACACTGAAACATCACAAAACGAACTAAACATTGGCAAATACACAATTTCCCATTCCATTAAAAATCAATTTCTAAGCATTTCTAAGCACGGGGAGATGAGTGGAGCCAATTCCAGTCTGTCTTTCAAATCTACCCATTTCTACATGCTGCAGAGATGAAGTCCCACAGGCAATCCACAGAATGGGTTTGCATTGTTTGATGGGATCCGCAGGATTTCATCTTTGAAGCATGTAGAAATGGAGGGCACCTTCCATCTGATGAAGTCCTGGAAAAGACTACAGTAGTTTCCTTTTTTTGTTTTCAACAGGGAAAGCAAGATTCTGCCCCCTCCTGTTTTCTCCCACCATTGAGCTGAGTGCAAACCACTTTTGCACTTTGAACTCAATTTGCAGCAAATTTGAAGCAAGCTGAGGACAAAACGGGGAAGCAAGATGAGGCAAGAGAAAACGGGAGATTTTAAGGCTTTTCCCTGCCAAATTACAAACAGTTGAAGTATATCTGATGGTCAAGGTGATGCTGAGGTGACAAGCGGGATGGGTGAGTGTGTTTTGTATCACAGGCCAGCAGCTTGTAGCATTCAAAGGTGCTTAAAGTAGTTAAAACATTATATTCAGTTACTTTTGAGGAACAGGAAAGAGTTATTTTTAAACACTGTAGCTATGAGGGCCTGGGGGTATAACTGTAATTGATTGCTTTTTAAAAACTAATTGGTTGTTTAAAATTTAAACTAATTGGTCTTTAAAAGTAATTTGCAAACTTTCCAAATTTTCCATACTGAACTGTCCCTGATGTAACTGGGACAAGTCTGTGCTGAACTGGCATAATAGATTTAATAAACGTGTGTTGCATAAATATGCCCTTCAGCTACTATCCTACCCATTTTGTTGAAGCAGTAAGATTACACGAAGAACTTTTGAACTCATGAGCTAAAAGCAGAACTTGGACAAGTTTTGCCTTTCTTGAAGAATAACTCCCAAAATCCTCCAGCTTATGTGTGAGTCCAGCAAGTAACATTTGGAAAGTCTTACTAGGTGTATGTGTAAAAAGATTAAAAACAGCATTAGAATATGTTGTCCTTATTTAGAAATTCTTTCCAAGTGAAAAATATTACAATGCTGAAAAGGGAAGACATTTTGATCATCAAAAAAGTGATCAGAACATTGCAGTGAGGAGTGCTTTGTGTATCCTGTTATCGCTACTAAAAAGAACACTTAAAAAAAACAAGAAAGACTTGTTTTCCATTTTCAAGGGGGACTATTTTTAGCATAATGCCAAAGTGTCTGTGTTTGTATAGGAAGACAAAATGATTGATTGAGGGAGTGGCCGGAGGTTCCAAAATGGTTCTCTGGTGACAGCAAAAAAGAAGAATGGTCATCTCTGGAAAGGATGAATGCATTTTTTTAATAAATAATCTTTTATATATTATTTTTGGAAAGAAAGTATACAAAAACATTTAATCTTCTTGAGGAAAAAATAGTAGAGTATCTAGGATGTAATGGGGACCTCTATATTCAGAGATATAGGGAACCAATTAGAACAACCACCATTGTCTTAAGGTTGTCATACAATCCTTTATAAGAACATGTTCACACCAAAAAAAACCCAATTACATCAGCAGATTGTTTTATTTATTTTTTTACACATCCACCTTTTTCTCTTGGTATGGGGATCAACTAGAGTGTTGTTACACTAATACATTCACACAATGTCTCATGTTTAAACTACACTAGAGCCACTTTTAAAAACACTTGGAAAAAGTCTAAATGCATCCTGTGCATTATGGCAGGAGGAGGAAATTTTAGTACTCCAGATGTTATGGGTGTTTTCGTATAGTGGGTGGGTCTGATGGGTATTGTAGGCCCTAAACATCTGGCAGGTCAAAGGTTTGCCACTCTGCCACTAGGCTAGTCCACCTCTAGTGATTCTAAAGAACAACATGGAAAAGTTCATTCTTTGGACCACAATTGCTAGAATCTCTCCGCAAAAGTCTTCTGTGGCTCTTCAAGGCATTCTGTTGTGGCCCATACAAATAAAATCCTACGCACATAAAATCCTATGTATGTAGGTCATAATCAGTTTCCTGATTTTTATTTGGCAGCTGAGCACAGAAGTTTGGCAGACACACACGTAGCATGGATCAAACTAAGTATTATCTTGAAAAGTCCCAAGGGAAAAAGGAGTTTTCACTCAGTTTCCAAACTTAGCAATATTAACTCCTTCTCATGAATGAGATATGCATTGTCCCCATTCAACACATATGATCATACACAGAGAAACACAGGAAGGGCTTTTGAAAACCCACCAAAATCTCCAAACCATTCTGAAGCATTATCTATCAATAAGGATGGCTCTTCTGGACTATTCCATTCCCAAAGGTATGTTTTAATACGGTTTCTCCAGATTAAAGATATAAAGAATATTCACAAATGGTCTTGCTATTGATGAGAGAAAATATCTGAAGCTTCTCATAAACATATTGTACAATAATCATGAGATTTTTCACTCTTTGAGGCCTTTTTTGCAATAATAATGATTTTTGTAAAAATGTTGTTCAAAACAACTTTTTTTACAAAAAAATACCATGAAATAAGAAAAAAAATCAGAAAACTAAAAAATAAATAAAAGAAACAGTCTTGCATGCCTAGAAGAAAAATTTGACATATTATGCTTGTGTGAGGGAATATGAAACAAATGGCTACATCTCTACTACTGCTTAAAGTAAAGAAAGAAATAGTGCTTTGTCCATTAAAGCTATCTCAAGGTGACACAACTTCAGAACCATAGAGTAATTTTTAAAGGTTGCCTATATAATTTTTGTATTTTTGTTTACCAATATCAAGAGGCAAGTGGGCATTGGTCAGTCCACCCTCCATATCTACAGATTCTGTATTAGGATTTAACAATCTACAACTTGAAAATATTCCAAACATTCCAAAAAAGCAAACCTTGATTTTGCCTTTTTATGTAAAAGACATAATTTTACTACATCATTGTTTATAATGGGACTTGAGTATTGATGGATATTTGTATCCATGTGTGGACTTGGAACCAAATGCCAGCAGATCTTAAAGGCCCACTGTATATTCAGCAAAGACTATGATAATTCACAGCTCCCTGATATATTTTCCTGCCTCTTTCTTGAAACCTCTGGAATATGCATGTTACATTTTTACAGGAATACATAAAAATATCCTGCATGCTCCTATAAAGAAGATCCAGAATGTATAGGATGTCAACCAGGGCTAAATGCTTCAGAGTCCCTTTTGTTTACTGCAGAACTTCTCAATTTCCCTAATCTTTGAATGCTATTCTTGGAACCAGTACAGTAACAGTTCTGGATTTCCTGTTTCGCGTATACTCATTAGCCACCAGAAGAGCATATGGCCTGTAAGCCAGATGCAGCCTGGTATTTAAAATTCGATCTAGCCTGCAAAGTTTCACTAGCTCAGGTGAAAAAGGTGACTCAAGGAGAAACTACAAAATGCTCTCCAGGGTGAAAAGCAACAACACTTTTATCTTTTACCCAGTTTGGTGCAGCTGAATTTCTGGCTTTAGAAAAGACAGTGTCAAAGGTGCTGTGAGAGTAGATGTATTCCTACTCTACTCCCCATGTTTCCTTTACCATATGGGCTATGCAGGCACTATCCAAGATATTTGCTTTTAGCTGACAAACTGATTGCTTATTTACTTATTTGTTTATTTCTCAGCTTTATTCCATTGTCAGATTCAAGATGGCTTACAATATGAATTAAAACAATGGGTTTATCTACAGGAACCAAAAAAAAAAAAAAAACTGGACTCATCTCAACTCCAGTGCTGGATGTCTCTATGACACATGATAAATTCTAGTAGGTATCCAGACTATTTTGCCCTTAATCCAACTTTGTTCTGCACTAAACAAAGACAAGAGATATGCCAGAGTTTGCAGGAAAGTCCAGAGTATCCTCAGCTTTGAGTCAGGCAGGACAGCTGGACTGGGTCACTTTCAGCCCAATTCATTGTCCACATGCACACTGCTACCATCACCTTTCCTTGCACTGATTAGTGCTGGAAAGCAAATATGTAATCCATGTTGCTGTCACTGCACCTCTCTGCAATCATATCAACTGCACTCTGAATGGGGTGCACACACAATCAGCAAGGGGATCACACTACCCTCTCCTTGCTAATCACATGGACACCCCATTATAACCTCAGCAGACATGACAAGTGGTCACTAGGTAGCTCCATGATTGGGTTGGAGCAGCAGTGGTTACACATGATCAAGGGTCCAGGACAGCAGGGCTAATGCAATCCTGACCTGGTTGAACTAGATGCACACTAATGCAGTGCTGCAGAGAATTAGGCCTGTGTATGTGGCCCAATCAATCCAAGGCCAGTCCAGATTAAATGTAGATAATGACCAAGATGTTAGGTTGGGGTGATTGCATTGCTTATTTATTTATTTATTTATTTGCCCCTCAGCTTTACTCCAATGCCAGATTCAAAGTTGCTTGCAACATGAATTAAAACAACATAGATCTAAAAACACAAAGGAACATTTTGAAGCAATTAAATCAGCTATCATTTCAAAGTCTAGTATTGAATTAAAAGAATTTTAAAACAGAAGAGCAGGAGGAATTATACAATCCGTTTTTTAAAAAAACATTCTGCAGCAACTAGCTAAAAGTCGAACGTCTGTGTAAATAAACAGGCCTTTGACTGCGGGTGGAAGGAAAACAGAGAGGGAGCCATTCCTTCCTATGGGAGGGAATGCCACGGCTTAGGAGCAATGACTGAGAGAGCTGCTGCCTAAAAGCCATTGAGTCTCAACTACCTCCAATCTTGCTGGAAGATCCACGAGTTTCTAAAGAGAACACCTCTTTAGGAACCCCTCAGTCCTCTGATACAATTCCTCTAATACAGGTTCCCAGGTAAAATAGAAGTCCTATGCCCCTAACTTCAGTAAAAGTGGATGGTTGACTATAAATAGATTTGGGATAATTCCCCTTAAAAAGAAAACAAACAAATGAAAGAAACCTCTATGGCAAAGTTTAACAAGATGCAAAGCTAAAAAGAAAGAAAGAGTATTGGCACAGCTACATAAAGATTGTGATGATCTATTATGTCAAATGAAGTGGATAAACAATATTGACAGAAACTGTGAGTAACATAGATGGCACACTTGCAGAATGCAGGAAATGAATAATAGGGGTCAATGATGCTGAGAAAAGATCATTTTGTTTTGTGAGGCCTCAACATTTTATAACTGATGCGTTATGAATGGACCTTTTGGTTACACATGTTACCTCTTTGTTCTTCTCTTCATGTAAACAAGCAACAAACAATATTTCAGTATCTATAGTTGCCCAACATGGCAAAATAAATTGAATTAATTATAGTTTTTAGTTAATTACAGATAATTAGAAGACTGTCTGGCTTATTGGCTAGTTTATGTGAAGTGATTAGAGAAGGGATGGCTTGTGGTCAAAAAATAATTTCTATCTCCATTTATGAAGCCAAGGTATGGCCATTCTAATTGTCCCTTGCATCCGTTCCTGTGTCCTTTCAATCTGTTCATTTAAGATGGATTCCTGAATGAACAGTTGGACAATTCCTTTAAGTAAGAGCAACCAAAAGATCCTTACTATGGATTTGAAAGGAGAGATCACCCATGGACTAGCATGGATAATTCCTTTTCTTTTCTTTTTTTGGCTCAGTGATGGTAACCATTTTTGGCAAATATACTTTGATACCTGTCTTGCACACATTTCAGTGTACATGTGTTTCATAACCTCCAATATTTCACAGATTTGGAAACCAGGACACATGTGACCAAGCAACATCAGAGTATGGTCAAGATAAACAGCGAGTGCAGCTTTTTCCCAAGTCCATAGAGAAGGGCAATATTATGCCTGGTCCAGCCCACTCCTCTTATTGACTTAATGGAGTAAAGCTATTTTTGCATTTTGAAACTCAATTTGTAGCAACACAGGACCTGCCCACACAGCCATATAACCCAGAATACCAAGGCAGAATAGCCCACAATATCTGCTTTGAACTGGAATATCTGAGTCCACACTGCCATATATCCCAATTCAAAGCAAATAATGTGGGATTTTATTCAGCTGTGTGGAAGAGACCTCAGGCAAACTCAAGACAAAGGGAGAAAATGTGAAGAGAATATACATTCTAGGAAAGAAAGCAGGATATTGCAGAGTATTAGTAATGACTGTCCCTGTTAAATTGGAATCAGTAAAGGTAAAGTAATTGTCCTATGTCTGTTCAGTAAAAGTAAAGTAATTTGCCCTATGACTCTTGATTCTTCCATAGTTTCTCAAGCTGGCTGGGAGATTCAGGAAGTCGTTTCCCAAACAAATAACTTTCCCATGCACTGTTCAGTATACATTTCAGTCACTATGCATCTTATTTGGAATCAACTTTCTAGTTGTTTGGAACAGACAGCAGAGAGTAGCAGAGGTAGGAGTAAAGTGCAGGAATGCAATAATCTCTCCAGTGCAAAGAATCCATAACATCAGTTGCCCAGGACAGAGACCTGCACCATTCATGCCACAGGCTGACTGCTCATGATCTAGCTCTTTATCTATATTAAGGATCAGGATCAAAGTCTATAGTTTTTGTACAGTTTTAGAAACACAAAACAAATGCTAGATTAAAGAGATGGCAGGGAGTTCTTACATATCTAAGGAATTCTTCCAGTATTACTTTGTGTATGTGGGAGTTATTTGATTTAAAACTGACCTGGAGATTTTAATTACTCAAGTGCTCAGGGATTGTTATCTTGCTGCTTTTTCCTCTTTAAAAGACAGATAATATCAAAATGTTCTTGTTTAGTTTCCCGTTCAGTTATTGCTTCCTTGAAAAGCTGAACAAAATATTCCCCTAAAGTCTGTTCTTCAAGGTGTTTATTTTGACTCAGAAGGAAATGTAAGGTCAAATACACATCCAACATCTAAAATGCCCCACTTTGATCATTCTTTCTAGCTTGTTGATTAGAATACGCAATCATTTTTTCTTCCAAAGCTTTTCATATATTCATTACACTTACGTAAGACATGAACAATGTAAAAGAGATTCAAATCCTCTTCATGTCATAAGGCCACACCTCAATTTTCTTTCTCTAAACTATTGTCCCACAGATGTTTGGGACAGTCAGCATGTCCACTGGGCATTTTTGGAAGGCACCAGTTAGGGAATAATAATAATCCTTTCTTGATCACTGTCATGAGTGAGAGAAAAAGAGAAATCTGGGAGAAAATGTTATTATGTGATATTCTGGCTACAGAACAGAATGTACCTTAGATTGTTGTGCCAGCCATGGGAATGTGCAGCTTGGTCCTTGGACTAGATCCCTGCTGCCTCTACAATAAACTGTTTTGCTCAAGGGTTGCAGAAAATGGGCATGCAGACATAAACCTCAGGTCATACACATTTCCACTTATATAGAATCATAGAATCCTAGAGCTGGAAGAGACCAAAAGGGTCACTCTAACCCCCCGCCATGCAGGAAGACACAATCAAAGCACCCCTGACAGAGGGCCACCCACCCTCTACTTAAAAACCTCCAGAGAAGGAGAGTCCACCATTCTCCAAGACAGCATATTCCACTACTGAACAGCTCTTACTATCAGGAAATTCTTCTTAATGTCCAGGTGGAATCTTTTCTTCTTGCAATTTGAATCCATTGTTCTATTTCTAAGGACATCACAAAGACCCATGGACTCGCCACGCATTGTGGCAAATCCATGAGCTCCTGGCAGGGGGGCATGAAGAACCTATCACTCCACAACCGACATCACACAATTTGGAGGGAAGCATTGCCGCCCGGCTTCCCCCATTGCTGGTGAGGCGACACAGGAAGACTCCTATGTTGGCGTGGCAGTGGAATACACCACTTTCTCTCCCCTTTCTGGATGGAGCCTGGCTGGAAGTACACGTGTGTCATGTAATGGGCTCCATCCTGAAAGAGGAGAACAAGTGGCATACAATGGGCCAAGTAGCCCATCTGATGACGTGGCTAATTTCCAGAGCAGCAAAAAAACAAATTAGCCCCTTTTCAATGTGACATCCTTTCAAATATTTAAATATGGCTATTATGTTCCCTTTTAGCATTATTTTCTCCAAGCTAAATGTATACCCAGCTCTTTAAGCCAGTCCTCATAAAGCTTGGTTTCCAGACCTTTGATCATTTTGGTTGCCATCCTTTGGACACATTTCAGCTTGTCAATATTCTTCCTGAATTGTGGTGCCCAGAACTACGTGCACTATTCCAGATGAGGTCTGACCAAAGAAAAATGACTTCCCTCAATCTAGAAGCCATATAATATGCATGGACATATTACTATCCAATGCAGAATAATAATAATAATAATAATAATAATAATAATAATAATAATTATTATTATTATTATTATTATTATTATTATTATTATTATTATTATTATTATTATTATTATTATACCCCACCCCATCTTCCCAAAGGGATTTGGGGAGGCTTACATGGGGCCAAGCCCGGACATCAACAATATAAAAACAAAGCAATAAAACAGAAGGCTGCGGGAAATGCAGTATTGAAGGCTGCATTTACAGTAAAAGTTTGCCTGAGATTGCTGCAATTTCATAAGATCTTTTCCCAGCTATAGTTTCCTACCTAGTTTGCTCACACTGTCTTTGAACTTTTCTCACTTCGCTGACACTTGCCTTTGTCTTCCTTCATCCATTCCCTGTATTCTCCTTCCCAGACCTCTTTCAGGCCCACATAAATCTACAAGATGACTGAAATCATGAAGGATCTTGCTCAAATTGATGCATGCCTAGACTAGCAGAAGTCAAAGCCTCCAGGAAGAAAACAGAGAAACAACATCTCAAATATGAAATCTATTTGACCTGGTAAAAATTGCCTAACCCAAGTAGTAAATACATAATGCATATAGGCTGCATCATATGCAAAGAACACATGTAGGTATTTCTTGTGGGGTTTTCTTTCAATATCTATATATTGAGGCCTGATTATTAATTCCCTTAATTTTACGAAAGGAACAATATGCCTAACATCCATACATGAGCACATGCCCTTCAACTATTGTGATTTGGCAGCAACAGTCCTGATTAATCTCTTTCTTGTTAGCTTGTCTTAAAATGTCCCACTTTTTCTTTCTCCTCGTCCTCCCTCTTTCCTCTTTTGTTCCCAATTTATTTCTACTGCTGAAAATTTTTAGAGTGTGAATGTACCTTACATACAACTAACCCAGCAGTGAGAAGATGAGATTATTGGAGAGAAGGAACAGACTATTATCCTTCCTTGTAAACTCAGGCAAAAGCAAGCTGCCGCAACTTCTCCTATATTGCGTGTTCTTCCTCAGTAATATCTTTACCTTCTTGGTTCTGATGTTGATCTTGGTTTCCATGTGTGAAATGGAAGATATGCTCATATTGGTGGAGCAGTAGGTAAAGTATATTTTATACTCAAACACACATATTGTATATATTCACGTATTATTCTACCTCATGTATAAGTCAAGGGTGGGTTTTGGGTGCAAAATTATGGATATTGATATGCTCTATGGATAAGTTGAAGTCATTCCACAGAGAGATGGAAGTGCTGCTTCAGGGGGCCACTTAACCCTAACCGCCATTTGCATTTTCCTACCCTGGCATGCAAAAAGACCAGAAGAGTCACTGTGGTGGAGAGAATAATGAGAGTCAATGCTTCTTTTAGGTTCTGCTGGGACAGAGTAAGCTCTCATCATTCTATCAGAGAAGATGATAGTTCCTTATTTATAAGAGTTACAGTACTTACATTGACCAAGTTTTTGGATCTTTTTTGGTCATTTTTTTCTATACTTCTTTATCGAAAATCATGGTAAGAACCAGCTCAGGGGGTAAAACTAATAAATTGTCTTTCTCAGTGGTGAGAGTTCACATTTGCAGGAAACAGTGGAAGAATCGAGAAGAGTAACTGAATTTTCTCCCTGCCTGTCCCCTAGTACTTCTTGACATCTTTACCACTTTTTCTTCCATTCACATTTTGTTTCAGCCTAAGAGCTTGGCTGGAGAAGTTTAAAACAGCCAGAAATGAAGGATCTCTAAACTGGGGAAGAAATAAGCCCCCAATTCCCTTCTGCTGTTTTTCACTTACAAATACCCCATGTATACATTACTGCTATGTGGCAAATGTACAGAAAGTCTGTTTTTGCTGCATAACGTAATGTTCTGTCCTTAAAAGAATTTTTTGCCTAGTAAAGACCTGAGGTTTTGTTTGACTCTCTGACAAATTAATGGAATAGTCCCTTTTAAAAATAAGAAGAATGAATGCTGTTCTTCATGCATGACTGCCCTTGTTCACATGCAAATATAGGTATTCATACAAAAAAGCCATAGGCCACTCTATTGTGAGAAAGAAAATTTTATCTGAGCATCCATGATTAAGTGATGATAGGGCTAATGAGCACATTCAGACTCAGCAACAGTTCATACCTACTAAGCTTCATAAAACCTTTTACGTAACATTTCCCCAGCTTAGATAATATTGTCAGAAAGTCTCGCTGAAAGGAATAAGAATTATTTGGTAAAATCTTAAACTTTGTTTTGCCCCTAACATCAACTTGAACCTTTCTCTCAACCCATTAATCTTTGGAGATTTTTTTCCCCCTTTTGAGTTTTGATCTGTATAGCATTCTACAAGGTCCAACAGTTACCTGTGTAACAGATGCCTTATCTGACTTGTATTCCACCCTTCCTTCAAGGTGTTCAACCCACCTGGACTTTTCCCATTTCTTTTCCCTCAACAACTCTGTGGGGTGGTTTTAACTAAAAGATAATGAGTAGACCAAGCCACCCACTGAGCTTAATCACTAGGGGCCAAATGTAGAATAGAGGCAGGAAGGTCATGGATAAATCACACCTTCCACACTATTGCAAAGATTAAGTCGATAGCGTCCAGTAACAGAGCTTGTGGTCCTTTCTGTTGGGTTGCTTCAGCTGTGCAAAGCCTCCCTTCACACGTTTATCTGACAGCTGTCTTAACCATTTTTAAGACACCAGGTGATAATGGTTTTATTCATTAAACCCCTTGGCAAGTTTTTCTTTGCAGTTTTATTTATGCTCCAACCATTTCATTTTTAATTGATTTTGAATTGATTTTTTTTAGTTTGATCTTTTATTTATGCTCTTTTTTCTTTCTTTCTTTCTTTCTTTCTTTCTTTCTTTCTTTCTTTCTTTCTTTCTTTCTTTCTTTCTTTTCTGGCATAAGTAACTATGGAGATCCCCTTGATATCAAAACATCTTTCTGTAGTCAAAGTCTTGTGTAAATGACCTGCTCGCATTAAGCCCTTCATATACTACATTTCTCAGTATACAGCTGAGATGTATTGAAGTATACAACTCAAATAACAATATGCAAACAGATCTTGTAACATTTTGAGAGAATGAAATTGATAATAATGATGAGTCTACATGAGCTACAAATCCCATATTCACCCCAAAACCAGTGCCAGCAGTCTTAATGACATATGACTTTGGACAAGAATATGGAGTTTTTTCCCCTTAACCAAATTTGCTTCACAGTTAGCAAAGTTGGGTGAAAATCTGGAATATCCTTGAGGCTTTCAATTGTGTGAACAGCTGGATCGAATCCATTTTGGGCCATTCTATTGCTCACATGCACATACTGCCACCTTACTCTGTCCCTGTGCTGATCAGTGCAGGGAAGGGGATGGGTTGTGCTTGTGCCAATGTTGTCATTGTCTCAGTAGCCAAGTTGCCCCTGATAGACCCTGGCCATCACAGTCACATCTGTGAGATCAGAATGGGCACACAGACATGCATTCAACAAGGAGGGGCTCACTCTACATACACACACATACACACACTTTTTAATCACCTAGATATCCCATTCTGACCTTAACAGGTGCAACCATAGTGGCCAGACTCAGGGAGTTCTTAGGTCAATAAGGCAGTGGTGACAGCACATGAGGACAAGAGGCCAGACCATCAGGGATAATGTGGAGCAGGGCCACTATGGGGTTGCAAAATATTAGGCCCAGTGTGGCTGGGTCCAGTCTTTAGCATAATGTTGCAGATTGGTCCCAGATTATCTAGCCAGTGTAGACATGCTCTAAATCAACTTCCTCAGAGGCATCTTAATTCTCTAAGGAGCTACAATGTCCTTCTGCGTATTAATATTCCAGATGAATACAGCTATATTTTTGAATTACAACTTGTACTAGAGATATACACATGTTTAAAAATATGTCCGCTGAACAGCTGCAATCATAAGAAAGCTAACAATCTGGCTGCATCTCTTTAAGCCAAATGAAGTTTCTGAGCACTTTCCAAAGGCATCCTTATTGCAGTAATCCAGGTGGAGCGTTACCAAGTAACATGGTGGCCAGATCTAATGTCTTCAGGAATGGGTGTATTCGATGCATTAAGCTTTATACAAAAGAAGCCCCAGGTGGCGCAATGGGTTAAACACTTGTGCTGGCAAACTGCTAACTTGAAGGTTGGGTTGCTGACCTGAAGGTTGCTGGTTTGAATCCAACCTGGGGAGAGTGCTGATGAGCTCCCTGACAGCTCTCTGTCAGTTCCAGTTCCATGAGGGGACATGAGAGAAACCTTCCACAAGGATGGTAATATATCAAAACACCCGGATGTCCCCTGGGCAACATCCTTACAGACGGCCAATTCTCTCACACCAAAAGTGATTTGCAGTTTCTGAAGTTGCTCCTGTCATGAAAAAAAAACTGGTGAAATCTGGACCTCTAGGCTCAGAGCTCAATCCAAAATTATCTCAAAACTGAACTTACATTTTCAGGGGGGAATGTAACTCCATCTCACTATGACTATGAAACTATGGCTGAGTGACTTCAAAATCTTGTTAAATATACTTAACATTCATTTATAGACTTGCCCCTCACACCGCATGAAGAGGCCTTAATGAAACCTTCACTCTGTTTTTCAGATTGCATTTTTAATGATTACAAGAATTTCCTGCTTTTTATCTAGCTGCCAATAGAACAGCAGAACTCCTTGTTATCTGACTTTCCCTTCCCTTTGGCTAGTGGGTCAAGGGTGGAATACATGGCATTCCTAATCAACAGGCTGTAATCTATGCATACACTCACCCTAGTGCCCCACCTTAACATTTAAATGTCCTCCTTTCCTTATATTGTATGCCTGACTTCTAGAGCCTTTTTCTTGTCAATCACACTTGATATTCACATCTTAAATAGCAGTCCTGACATGAATAGAAAGTGATACACAATCATTGTTCTCTGCATCACCATTTTTATTATTACTATTATTTGCTCAGGCATGGTGTAACAATGCAACTAATTTATCAGATGAAATATATGCTAGCAAGTGTCACACATGGTCCAGATGTTTCTCTACTGATATTTTTGGCAGGATGGAGGTGTATTTCAATTAAGATGCAATACATGAACGTAATTAAAACTGAAGTATTCTTAGTTCTTGTTCCTTTAAAAGAATGTTTTCTTAACCATTGTAGAATTTTCCCCATTTTATGCATATCTGTATCTTAACATGGCAGGATTTATTCAAGACATTTTGGAAATCAGAAAGAACACCTGTGTTAATAAAAACGAAGCAATAAACTAATACAATTTTCAATTCATACTTCATGACTACACTAATCCAGGGGTCCTTGAGCTACCTCCTCCTTCTTGCCAGTAACATGAGCACCAAGTGACCACAATGTCCTCACTGTGAGTTTCATAGCTGGCGAGGATGCCCCATTACACTGCCTGGCATTAGAGCAGTCAATTGGGAACAGGTAGGTCCTATGTCATGGTGGGAGACTACATAGATGGCATAGAGAGACATTTAGCGTCAAACTATGTTCAGTGCTGTTATGCAGTGGGGATTCCCTCTCTCCTCTATGAAAGCTAGGGGAGTCTTTATGTGGAGACTTATTGGGCCCAATCTGGTAGCTAACACTCTAGATCGGGCCTGTGTTAAGTATTTGTGTAGATGTGCCACCAGCTATCCATCACTAATGCAATCTTCCTTTTTGCCTGCTGCCCTCCAATTTACCAACTATTATTGACTTTTCTAGTGACTATGTCTTCTCATGATAGGGTCAAAGCATGACAGTCTCAGTTTAGTTTTATTGACTGCTAGGGAAAATTTTGGCCTGATTTCTTGTAGGACCCATCTCTTCATATTTTAGCATTCCACAGTATCCATAAAAATCTTCTCCAGAACAAGAGCAGCCATTTTTAACTGTTCAAATTCCAGATTATTAATGATTTGACTGAACCAGATTTGTGACTTGAGTCTCCTCCTGTTCCCTGACAGAGTCTTCTCATCAATCAATGCTGACCCAGCCTGAAGTCAACTGACCATATTCCATAGATACCCTGACTGTATTTTAGAGATAAAAACAGATCTGGTGATAAACATGGGCCTGGTTCCAGTTTTGATTATCTTCCTCTCTGTTCCATTCTTCACAAGTCCCATCACAAAAACATTACATATATTCTGTTTTATTTCAGGTTTTCTCTGAAATAAACTGAATTTTCACTGTGGGGAATTCACAGAGGCTACAACTGCAATCTTCTTTTCCACAATCGTGCATATTACAGCTTAGGAAGTGACAAGTTAAAGCCTTTGCTTCAAAGAAGATTTACCAGTCATCACACTCTTAAACACAAATATATACAGGACTTTTTCCCTGGAAAAAGCAGTAAACTTCTTCAATGCTTTAGATTTTTAAATTAGAGAAACTCCACAATGACAGATGCTCTCTTTTTGAATTTTTATTTTGTGATCACAGTCTGTCTGCCCTAAATTTCATATGTGGGTGTTCTAAAACATTATATTTTTAGATCATCCACAAATAAGATGCACTTTTTATGAGGCAGGCATTTTAATGGAAAGCCTTTGGATAGTTTTATTAAGACAGGTACATATTCCTGGGTTATAAATGTTGGTTCCTCATTGCTTCTATTGTAAAAACATGGGGAAAGTTTATTACACGATAAAAACTTTGTTTGTGTGTCACAAACTTTGATAAATGGGTGGATGGTGATGTCCTTCTTGACACAACAAAGTTTTTGCCCTGTAATCAACTTTCCCCATATTTTTACAATAGAAGCAATGAGGAACCAACATTTATAACCTGGGATCAAAACTCATACGAACAATGCACATATTTGCATCAGCGCATTAAAAAAATTAAGCTGCCGGAATTGCCAGTGGATGTCCCACGGCAGCCATCTTGTGGGGTTCTACATCCCAAAGCAAAGGTCCTGATGTCACAAATACAAATCCTGGGACCAACATGTCTGTGTTCGGACCTGCTCTCAGGTCCCAGGTTTTTTGGTCCTACCTATTAAATCAACAATTTGATGCTGTCTGGAAGCACCCCTGGGTTTAAAGAAAGGGCTTAGGAAACCTCGCTTCCTGGGATCCTTTTCCTTCTAGCAGCTGCCTCTCTCCCCGCACTCAACATGCAACCTAAATAAACCAAAAGCAGCCATTTTTGACAGCCACTGTTCTGTTGTGGACGGTTAAAAAATGGCAACGGAGTCCATGCCATTACAGGCTTCTGAACAAGCCGAAGGCAAACATCCAAAATGAATCTGTGCACAAATCTAATTGCTACATCCTCTAAAGTCCTGGAATTTGTAGTTTAGTGAGGCTATAGAGCTCTTTGGCGGAGAACCATGGCAATTAAAGTGATACCATGGTGTTAAAACGGTATCAAGCTACATTAATTCTATAGTGTAGATGCACCACAGGGTTTCACCTAAGTGCAATGACTAGGGTTGTCCAAATATTCGTTATGTTTCTCGTTTCGTAATTATTTCGGATTGTTCTCATTTTTTGAAACGAGTATTGAAACATTTTCCCTGGGTGCAACTGGCAATGTAATTCGAACCATCGTTGGCCCATTCTCTAATTGTTTCTTAAAATTTTCGTTAAATTTTTTCCTTCCAAAATTTTTTTTTAATATTTTTTTTAAAAAAATTTAAAAAAATTTTTTGTTTCTGCAACCTAACATGAATGGGAGCCTAGCGCAGCCTAACATGGCTACCGCTCCCTGGCCAATCAGAGACTTCCACGATGGCTGAAAAAGGTGGGGGCTAGCGTCCTCCGCGTCCACGTGGAGGATCTCTCTAAAAATCCCCTCCCCAACTGAGCCAAGCCATTCTGGGTTGGGATACCGAGGAGAGAGGGTGTTTCGCGCGTGCTGGGAAGCTGCTTGCTTGCTTGGGGGAGAGAGGGCTAAGTGACTGGGGGTAGAGTGTTTCTGTTGTTTCTGGTTTGATATTGTGTTTTTTGGGGGGAAAATTGGCTGGGGGCTTGGGGCAGAGTCCTTGCTGTTGTTGGCTTTAGGGAACTTTTTTTTTCCAAAGGACGTCGGCATCCCTGCTAGTGCTGAGCTTGGGGTGCTTTCCATCTACTCCTGAGGGAAACCTTTTGCCTTTCTGTTTTCTTTTTTGGAATTTAGCAATCACCACCTTCTTTGCAATCCTGAAAGGGAGGGGACTTGAAAATAATAGTTTCCAAAGGACATGGGGCACCCGCCAAGGCATTGCTTCCCTCACGCTCCATTTCTATTCCCAAGAGTTTTATTTCTGAAATCACATAGTCAGACATTGATTTGATTCAATAGAGGGTCCACAGCAATTTATAGTTTCCAAAGGACAGTGGCACTCCTGCCAAGGCATTGCTTGGCGTGTGCTGCATTTCTAATCCAAAGTCTACACAAGTAGAAGAGGGACTTTTACAGTGATAAGAACCCAATTGAACAGGAAATAAGACTTTCAAACCAGGAACAGGTTTCTTCAAATATTGAAAAATAGTGTATTATAAAAAGTTATGAAAATTCGCCAAAAACCATAGGAGACAGGAAACATTCTGCAATTTGTTGAGCAAAGAGTGTGGAATGTGTTCTCCCACTGTACCAAATTTGATGAGAATAGCTCAAGAAATGAGGGCGGGAGACCCCCAGAAAAGTCCCCCCGGTTTCCTGTTTTTTGGCGATTGCGCATGCACGTCCGCCATTTTAGAAACATTTTAGAAACATTACAAATTTTCGGAAATATCCGAAATTTTTGGGTGAAAAATTAAGAAATAATTTCTATATCGAAGAGCCGGCACCCCCTACTTTAGAAACGAGAATTGAAACATTTTTTCCATCAATTGGACAAGCCTAGCAATGACTATATCTTACGGATTTCTGGTTTTTGATTTTTGAGGCATCGGAACTCTCCGTCTCAGATTTGTAAATGTTCTTCCCTAAACTGCAAACCCCAGGAGTCCATATGAGGTGCCATGGCAGTTAAGGTGGAACCATAGTACTGTAATTGTGCAGTGTTGTCACAACCCAGGCTGCAGAGCACCAATAACAATACACCGAGGCCAGATTCTATCTAATATCTTTATTGAAGGAATATATAAGGTTAATAAAAGCAAGTATAGGAAATAGTCCAGAAGTAGACCTTTCAGGAAAGGTCAAAATTAGTCCAAAAAAGCAATGTCCAATATGAAATATTAAGGTCCAAAGTTGTAATCCAATAACCGAAACTCTCACTTGCCAAGCAAGTGAGGGGAGATGACAAGGTCCTTTAGTCCGTGAACTTGAGCAAGGCTAGGAAATAACTTGATTCTTGGCACACAAAGCTTGATTCAAGGCAACAAGGAAACGAGGAGCAAGAACAAGATCCGTGGTAATTACTTGGCGAGGTCCTGGAAACAAGGCAAGATCCGGGGAGAAAACAAGGCTGAGAACGAAGGCTTGGAACAGGAACAAAGGCTTGAAAGCAGGAGTAGCTGTCCACACACGCTGCTCCGGTAGCTGACGAATTGACTCCGCAAGATCCCTCCGTGGGCAAAACACCTAAATAGGGTCTAGTTTTCCCGCCAAAGAGCAGTTCTCTGGAGAACCAGAAACGAAAGCTATTCTCTGAGTCCAGATGCATGACTCCTTAAAGTTTCCCATGGAAAGCAGGCTTAATCAGCTGAATGCTTAGCAGCTATCCTAGCACTCCTGCGAGACGCCTGTTGAACTCCCCTCTGTTGTTTACAAAAATCATGGCGAGAAAACGGGGGAGATTTTGGCTCGGGGCTTGTTTGACAGACTTCTGGAAGACAAGCCTCCTGCAGGTGCAAAGGCTCAATTTCTGGCTGGGATAGTTCCTTTTCTGGCTGAAATGGTGGAAAACCCAAGTTTTCCTCTTCATCATTCACAACAGTACTAGGAACGGGACTACATGGCCCATGAGTCATCACACTATCCCCCTCCTCAAGCCCCCTCTCAAAATAGGGCTCTCTCCCCGAGGCGCGAGGCCGCGGCTTGGTGGGATAGGTCAGATGGAAGCGGCGGGTTAAATCGGGGGCATGGACTGTGGAAGCGTCTTCCCAAGAACGTTCTTCGGGGCCAAAACCCACCCAGTCAATGAGATATTGCAGGCGGCGGCGGTGAAAGCGAGAATCCAAAATGTCCTGAACCTCGAATTCCTCCTCCCCATCCACCAAAACAGGAGTGGGGGCCGGCCGGTCTGCATCAGGACGCACACCATCCACCGGAAGGAGCAGGGAGCGATGGAACACTGGATGAATGCGCATAGAGCGCGGAAGTTGGAGTTTGAAAGTCACGGGGTTAAGTTGCGCCACCACTGGATAGGGGCCAATGAAACGGGCATCTAACTTCCGGCAAGGGCGATGGGAGGGCAAAAAGCGAGTGGACAGAAGAACCCGATCTCCTACCTTGATTTCGGGGCCCGACTGGCGATGTTTGTCCGCGTGGCGTTTATAGTCCTCCTTGGCTTGGTCTAATTGCTGGAGCAAAAGTTGTTGCACCGCTGTGAGTTCTTGCAGCCAGTCCTCTGCTGCGGGAACCTCTGAGGTTTCAATAACAGAAGGGAAGAAACGTGGATGGAAGCCGTAGTTTGCAAAGAACGGGGTTTCTTTAGTTGAAGCCTGGACACCATTGTTATAGGCAAACTCTGACAGCGGTAACAGGGAAGCCCAATTGTCCTGTTGGTAGTTTACATAGCAGCGAAGATATTGTTCCAGAGTGGCATTGGTGCGCTCTGTCTGCCCATCCGTTTGTGGATGGTGAGCCGAAGATAAACGAGAGTCTATGCCCAATAGTTTTTGTAGTGCTCTCCAGAAACGAGAGGTGAATTGGGACCCACGGTCTGTGACCAAACTCTTGGGCAACCCATGCAATCTGAAAACGTGCTGAAGGAATAAATCTGCAGTCTCTTTGGCCGTGGGAAGGCCATCGCAGGGAATGAAATGGGCTAACTTGGTAAAAAGGTCCACCACCACTAGGATCGTGGTGAATCCACAGGAAGGTGGTAAGTCAGTGATAAAATCCGCAGAGATTATTTCCCATGGGCGAGATGGAGTAGGAAGGGGATGCAGAAGCCCTGAGGGCTTCTCCCGTCTTGTCTTGGAGCGCTGACATACTGGGCAGGTATTGACATATTTTTCCACATCCTTGCGGATCTTAGGCCACCAGAAATCTCTTAGGATCAAATGCATGGTTTTAAATAGTCCAAAATGCCCTGCTGGCTTGCAGTCATGACACAGACGAAGTGCCTTTTCTCTACCCGGTCCTGGGGGAATGTAGACATGATTTCTATAGCAAAGTAACCCATCCTTAAGCGAGAAGGGAAAATGTAGTCCTTGGCGAAGTTGATCCTGAGCCCAGGCATCTGCTTGTTGACTGGCCCTGATTTCCTGAGCACAAAGGGGCCCTGGAGTTGAGGGAGTAGATTCAATTGGGGTGGATTTGGTGTTTCCCACTGTGAGCGTGGCAAAGTTCTCGGGCTGCAGCAATTGGGACTCAAAGGTCTCTTTGCGCCCTGCAGCATATTCCGGTTTTCGTGACAAAGCATCTGCCTTCTTGGTCTGGGCTGGGGTTACATAATGGATTTGGAAGTCAAAACGCTCAAAGAATAAAGCCCAGCGTTGTTGTCTCTGATTTAGTTTGCGAGCAGTTCTTAGATGTTCTAGATTCCGATGATCAGTGTGGACCTCAATGGGAAATTTGGCCCCTTCTAACCAATGTCTCCAAGTTTCAAAGGCTGCCTTTATGGCCAAAAGTTCCTTTTCCCAAATAGTGTAGTTTCTCTCTGGGGCAGTCAGTTGACGAGAGTAAAAGGCACAAGGGTGAAGATGTTCTCCCACTGGTTGCAAGAGTACCGCTCCAATTGCCACATCGGAGGCGTCCGCCTGTACGACAAAAGGGGTTTCAGGATCTGGGTGCTGAAGGATTGGCTGTGACGTGAATAATTTCTTTAGTTGTTGGAATCCTTTCTCAGCTTGCTCTGTCCAGCGGAAATGCTGTTTCCCTCGGATGCAGCTGGTGATTGGATCAGACCAGCGGGCAAAGTCTGGAATGAACTTGCGGTAGTAGTTCGCGAACCCCAAGAAGCGTTGCACCTCTTTCTTGTTGGTTGGCGCCCGCCATTCCAATACTGCTGCTACCTTGGCCGGGTCCATGGTGAGCCCTAGTGGCGAGACACGATAACCCAGGAAATCTACCTCTTGTAGATCAAAAGCGCATTTTTCCAGCTTGGCATAAAGTCCATGATCCCGCAATCGTTGTAACACCATTCTGACGTGGTTCTCATGTTCTGATTGTGATCTAGAAAACACCAAAAAATCGTCCAGGTAGATGATCAAGAACCGGTCTAGATAATCCTGAAAGATATCGTTGACAAAATGTTGAAACGTTGCGGGAGCTCCACATAAACCGTAATTCATGACCAGGGTTTCGAATAAACCGAATTTAGTCTGGAAGGCAGTCTTCCACTCGTCCCCTTCCCTGATGCGAACTAGATTATAAGCTCCTCAAAGATCCAGTTTGGTGTAAACCTTAGCCCCTCGAAGCCGGTCTAAGAGGTCCGAGATCAAAGGCAGGGGATACCGGTTTCACTTGGTGATATTGTTCAATGCTCTATAGTCCACCACCAAGCGTAGGTCCCCTGACTTCTTTTTCACGAACATCACTGGGGAAGCGGCTGGGGATTGAGAGGGTCTAATAAACCCCTTGCGGAGGTTTGTCTCTAAGAACTCCCTGAGAGCTTCTTGCTCTGGTTCAGTCAGGGAGTAGAGGTGTCCTCGCGGGATCGGGGCCCCCTCCACCAAGTCAATGGCACAGTCATAAGGTCTATGTGGGGGTAGTCTCTCGGCTTCTTTTTCATTGAATACATCCCAATATTCTGAGTACTTCTTGGGCAAGGTGATAATGGGTTCAGCGTCTGTGGCATGGCAGACCTTGGCTACTAGGCAATGGTTTTGGCAATATTTTGAAGCAAACTGCAGTTCTCTGTTGGACCAGGAGATGCTTGGGTCGTGGAGTGTCAGCCATGGAATTCCCAAAATCACAGGGAAGTGGGGAACCTCGGTAACAAAGAAGGAAATCTCTTCCATGTGCTCCCTTATCCACATTCTGGTGGGTTCCGACCACTGGCTTACTGGACCTGTCTTGAGGGGGCGGCCATCGATGGCTTGCACCACCCGGGCGTTCTTGATGTCATGATATTGTAATCCCAGAGAGTCGGCATACTCTCTATCAATGAAATTGTTTGTGGCTCCTGAGTCTATCATGGCATGGACCATGACGGGTCCTTTTTTTCACTGACCACAAGGTGACCACTAGGAGAAATAGGACCCCGGTTGGCGGCTCTTGAGTGGGGTTTTTGACCGGGTTGGCGAGCCTCTCTACGCCCGGTCGCTGGCTTCCCCCGCCGGCTGCGCGCCAGCCGCCTCAGATGTCTTCGTCTCCGTGGAGGACGCCGCCGCCAGACGAGCGGCGGGCTTCCCTTTGGCTGGACACTCTCTGGCAAAGTGGCCCCCGTTTCCGCAGTACCAACAGAGATTTAGGCGTTGGCGGCGGGCCTTCTCGGCGGCATCTAGTCTGGGACGCACGTTGCCCAACTGCATTGGCACCTCCTCGCTTCCTCGGGGGTATGGGGCTGGTGGCGGGGGTCTCCACACAGGATGCGGCTGGACGCCAGTGGGAGCGGGAGGTTTCGCTCCAGCCCTACCGCTCTGGCCTCGGATCCATTGCTTTCTGTTGGCAAGCATGACTTCGGCTCGTAAACATTGATCAATGAGTGCTTCAAGAGAGTGTGGAGGATCCACCTTGGAGATTTCCTCCAGCATCTCGATGTTGAGACCCTCCCGAAATTGTCCTCTGAGGGCTACATCGTTCCAGCCGGTGTTATGGGCCAGCACTCGGAACTCGGCTATGTACTGGGACAAGGGTCTGTCTCCTTGGGAGAGGCGCCGGAGTTTGTGGCCGGCTGCCTCCAAATTGTCCTCGATCCCCCAAGTCGCCTTAAGGTGGTCCAAGAAGTGTTGCGCTGATCTTAGATGTGGGGAGACTTGGTCGAACAGTGCCGTCGCCCAGTTGGCCGCTGGCCCGTCTAGGAGACTGTAAATCCACGCCACCTTGATGTCTTCTTGGGGAAACTCGGCAGCACGGGCCTCTAGATAAGCCTGGCATTGGCGACGGAAAACATGAACCTTAGAAGCTTCTCCGGAAAACTTGGTTGGCAACGCCATGGCCGGGAGACGGATTCCGCGCTCCTTCAAACCCCTAATTTCCCCATCCTGCGCATTGAGCTTGTCACGGATGCGGTCCACTTCGTCCTTGTCGATGGTGTAGCTGAGTGGCTGGCCACCCGGCACGGTTCCGGTAGACATTCTGGCCTAGGTTAATTGGTGCTTAGGGTGGCGGAGTCAAACTGTCACAACCCAGGCTGCAGAGCACCAATAACCATACACCGAGGCCAGATTCTATCTAATATCTTTATTGAAGGAATATATAAGGTTAATAAAAGCAAGTATAGGAAATAGTCCAGAAGTAGACCTTTCAGGAAAGGTCAAAATTAGTCCAAAAAAGCAATGTCCAATATGAAATATTAAGGTCCAAAGTTGTAATCCAATAACCGAAACTCTCACTTGCCAAGCAAGTGAGGGGAGATGACAAGGTCCTTTAGTCCGTGAACTTGAGCAAGGCTAGGAAATAACTTGATTCTTGGCACACAAAGCTTGATTCAAGGCAACAAGGAAACGAGGAGCAAGAACAAGATCCGTGGTAATTACTTGGCGAGGTCCTGGAAACAAGGCAAGATCCGGGGAGAAAACAAGGCTGAGAACGAAGGCTTGGAACAGGAACAAAGGCTTGAAAGCAGGAGTAGCTGTCCACACACGCTGCTCCGGTAGCTGACGAATTGACTCCGCAAGATCCCTCCGTGGGCAAAACACCTAAATAGGGTCTAGTTTTCCCGCCAAAGAGCAGTTCTCTGGAGAACCAGAAACGAAAGCTATTCTCTGAGTCCAGATGCATGACTCCTTAAAGTTTCCCATGGAAAGCAGGCTTAATCAGCTGAATGCTTAGCAGCTATCCTAGCACTCCTGCGAGACGCCTGTTGAACTCCCCTCTGTTGTTTACAAAAATCATGGCGAGAAAACGGGGGAGATTTTGGCTCGGGGCTTGTTTGACAGACTTCTGGAAGACAAATCTCTTGCAGGTGCAAAGGCTCAATTTCTGGCTGGGATAGTTCCTTTTCTGGCTGAAATGGTGGAAAACCCAAGTTTTCCTCTTCATCATTCACAACAGTACTAGGAACGGGACTACATGGCCCATGAGTCATCACAAGTGTGAATGGGCCTACCAGTCACACTACACAATTGGTCAGTTCAGAAGATAGGGCCACCATGTTCAGTAGAATGTAGGGTAAATGTTAGGGATGTGTGAATCATTAAAATGGTTCAGAAATCATTACAAAACTGGGGGTGCTGGCATTTCATTTCTAAACTGTTTCTAAAGTATAGTTAGTGAAAAATTCATTACTATAACAAGAGTAATGCAATTTCGTTACTATTATCCGCTTTGCAGATTCAATAATTTTATTTATTATTATTAGACTGATTCTAAATGGCTGGTACCATTGGGGTTTTCTGATGCTGGGCACTCCATTCTGCAAAATGTAGTTTAGGGCAGGGCCTTTTGCATTCTCTCTGCCACAGGTGCCCTCGCGTTCCCAAACTACATTTCCAAGAATGCTATGTTCTCAGTCTCCTACCCAAGTTTTCTAGTCCTGCCCCAGTACCTTCCTTATGACAATTGGGCCAAAGAAAAACAGGATTGGTTTTTAAAACACTTTATGTTCTCTTGGCTTTATCAAAACTGCTCAATGCTTATACTGAAAATTAAACTGACCTTGGAAAGCATCTGAATGTTACAAATTCTTAACAAAAGCTATTGGTGAGTGTTTCGATTCTTAAATTCTCCCCCACCACCTTTTCTTCATGTTTCTAATATCGATTCATATGCACAAATTTAATAAATTTGATACAAAATATGAAGAGTAATGATAATTTTGCACACCCCTAGTAAATGTGCATAGCATTACACAGCCCCCTACACCGTATTCCCATTAAGGACAAGATCACATTAATGTTATAGAATGGAGGCTTTCATCTCCCTATCACCTGGTTAGCTCTTGCAGAATTCTGGGAAATGTAGCTTAGGGAAGCCAAGGACCTCTGTAGCTGAGAATTCCATGGTGTTTTGGTGATAATTCATCAGCTGATGTCTAAAAGATTTAAAGGAGTGGAATACATGTGCTGGATATTCATGGAAGTCATTGGGGCCAGGTTGTGGCGCAGGCTGGTGAGCAGCCAGCTGCAATAAATCACTCTGACCAAGAGGTCATGAGTTCGAGGCCAGCCCGTGGTGGGGTGAGCACCCTGCAATTAAAAAATAAATAAAAAATAGCCCCTGCTCATTGCTGACCTAGCAACCCAAAAGATAGTTGCATCTATCAAGTAGGAAATTAAGGTACCACTTATAAAGTGGGGAGGCTAATTTAACTAATTTACGACCCCATAAAAATCATCCAGCTGCCATTGGAATGAGGAAGTGCCATCGCAGTGGATGATGAAGCAGCTGCTCCCCCTGTGGCCAGAATCGAACATCCCCTCAGGAGAAGGTTAAATTGCCTCTGCATCTGTCTCTGTCTTTGTTCTATGTGAGAAGGGGTGAGAAGGGCGGAATATAAATACTGTAAATGAATAAATAAATAAATTGTTTAACTTCTAAACAATTGGGTGGTACAAGGTAGCTTTCATAAATAAGTTGTACAGTAGAGTCTCACTTATCCAACATAAACGGGCTGGTAGAATGTTGGATAAGTGAAAATGTTGGATAATAAGGAGGGATTAAGGAAAAGCATATTAAACATCAAATTACATTATGATTTTACAAATTAAGCAACAGCACATCATGTTTTACAACAAATTGACAGAAAAAAGCAGTTCAGTACACAGTAACGTTACGTAGTAATTACTGTATTTACGAATTTAGCACCAAAACATCACAATGTATTGAAAACATTGACTGCAAAAACATTGATTACTACTAAAAGGGAAACTGTGTTGGACAATCCAGAATGTTGGATAAGTGAGATTCTACTGTATTTGGATTGTTATTGTGATTTTTTTTCTCTGGATTGCTGCTGAGAACCTTGAAACCCCCCTCAAAAAAACCCTAAGGATTTTGTTCTTGATTAAATCCTGCATGATCTTAGTACTAAGGTGATGGGATTCCTATACTGGGAAATTTCTCAATGTCTTTATCAAGAATTGAATTAAGAATGTATTGCTCGTGGCCTTCTGAAAAACTAATTTATGTTGCCTGTTTGAAGAAGTTTTGTGTTCTTAAGGTTTTGACCATGGCCATATTTGCTGGCCTGAAGTGGACTGCTAAGTTTCAAATATTGATTCAAAGTAAGCAGACAGATCTTTGGCTGGGAGTAGACCGAATTTTATAATATTCAAAAACAAAGGGGAAAGCAAACATGATAGAACAGATCTCTGTTTTAGGCATGCTTTACATTTTTCAACACAGTTGAAGTGAGTTGGTTTCTGCAGAGCTCAGAGATGTTTTTTGGGTTGTAGACTTTTTGGGTTGGATTAGAGCTGTCAGAATCTATTGGCTTGCCATTGTCTAATGAATTCTGGAAATTGTAGTACAAAATTAACTTTTCCAAACTTTTCATGATCATTATTGGTGGTTTATTCTTGCATGAGATTATTTGCATCTCACCAAAACTAAGAAGAATACACTGACTTTCCTATCTTAAAAGATCCTGTAAAATCATTCCCTGTTGGATTATGCTCATGCCAAAGTCACCTTAATACTAAAAACCAAAATCACACAATAAACCTAATACAGTGGCTATCAGCTATTAGAGAACAGGGGTAGTTTTGGAGCAAATGCATCTTTTTCAGCGGCCAGACATAATTTTTAAGTGCTTATTATTCACCTGAGCATGCAATTTTAAATACCTTGTTTTATTATATCCATTCCAATACATCCATTCTTTTAGCAATTTCCTTGTAAAATTAGATCTATGCCACTGTTCTCTCTTTTAACGCACTGAACCGGAGAACAATGGTAATATCTATTGTCTTTCATGCCATATTTAACCTTACAATAAATGTATTAAATATAGATTAACATCTTGTCTTTGTACAGCCTGATGTTTCACGGACTATGTCATGAAATTTCATTATAAACATAAATCAATATGCATTTCATGGTTCAAAATAGTAAATTAAGATTGCATTTTCAGTGCAAATACCATGCATTTCCAGTATCTTCATACTTATTTTAGACTGTTCCAGATATTTGAACTGCCTTTTCCCTGAGCAGACCTGTTTCATTCTAATCCTTATTTAATACCACAGTCAACTACTCTGTCCCACATAATGGATGGGATAGCCTTAGTGTAAATATGATAACCTTGCTGTAGGGATGGTCGTACTAGCACTTACTTTTTTTTAAAAAAAAGTCATTGGCAATTACACCGCAGCACTGCAGGAGCACTGAGCAGAGCATTTAAGGAACTAAATAAAGAAATGAAAAAGCAAAAGGTTTGCAGAATCATAGGTCACTGCTATTGGGAGTTTCCGTCTGTGCCAGTTTAAATATTTAGAGGGCTATATAAGGACTTCCTTATAACAGCAGGAAAGTTCACTTTTGAAATAACAGTTTAAGAAATAACTATCATCATCATAATGAAGACATCTTCACAAGAAGAATTTTTAAATAGCATGGGTTTACGATTTGTTGAGCTATTTGTATTATGTGAAGTAGTGAACATTTCACAATTTATTTGCTGCTGCAAAGATGGAATTTGGGAGGAATAACCTGTTCAGATGTTATTCCAGATGGTTTCTGTTCCAGGTGATTTCTGTGCATTAAGGGGTTTTAAAAAGCATATTATTTGAAATATATCTTTTCTAAGATATTAAGTATGCTAATACGTTTTAGCATAAATGTCTCTCAAAAATGATTTGTTCCAACCTTTTCAATTTTTTCCATAGGCAATGGGTCCTCTAAATGTCCCTCATAAAATAGAACACTGAGATAATAAAAATACAAAATATTGTTACATCAAACAAAACATGAAAGAGAAAAGAACCTGGGTGGAACCTTAAATATCAAAAACCAAATGCTGTGTTTTATGCAGCTTTGTTTCATCCCCCGTCTATGTTATGGTGGGTTCTTTGCTTTCTATGAGGTCTTTACATAGAGTTCTACAAAACAGATTTCTGCTAAATGAAATTTTGAGGGTAGGTTGTATCACTGACTTATGAAACTGGGACATGATAATGAAAAACAATAAGACACATTTAACTTTTTATTTGTTCTGCCACAATCAGTGCTAGATAAAAGACTTCACTCACTGCCTAAACAAATGTAAAAGCGTGGGCTAGTTTTTCATAAATCTATTGGCCAAAAGAGAGACTGCACATCATTTTCACTATTTACTCCTACAAGGGCTAAAGACCCAATTGTAAAAAAACAAAAACAATGAAAGCTTGCAACCCAAACTATATGATGCTGTTATGCATGGAAATTGGGTTAAACCTGGGCAAGCAGATCGTATGGCAACTCTAGAGTTGAGGGTTGCACACTTACGGGGAGACGCTTCATGTTTTGAGAAGCCTGTAATTGTGCACCTCCACATTCCTGCTAATAAGTCTCGGCAGTAGCATTTCAACCTTAGAATGAGAAAAATACCATAGGATGCCTGAGAAACTATTAAAACTCTGGTTTGTGGTGAATTAATTTGTTAGTAGGTTTATTCCATGCCTTCCAGGAAGGTCTGGGATAAACCCACTACTTCCACTGTCTGGATGCAGTTCAGAGAGCAGTCCTATGGTTTTCTGGGCGAAATTATCTGAGAAAACTGCAAGGACACCTACCTACCTCCCCAAAAGCCCACCAAACCCCTTTAAAAAGTTTAAAAAAATACTTACCAGGCCTCCATTACAGTGTTCCTGCAGTTCTCCTGGTTGGGGGGGGGGGGGAGAAAGAGAGAGAGAGAGCGAGAGAGAGAGAGAGAGAGAGAGAGAGAGAGGGGGGGGGGAAAGGAAAATTGCTGGAGGAACACTGGAATGAGGATCCAGTAAGGTTTTTTTTTTAAAACTTTTTAAAGGGGTTTGGGGGGCTTTTGGGGAGGGGATTACAGTGTCCGGGTGTTTTCCCAGAAAGTTCCGGGAGAACACCTGAACACCCACCCCAGAAAGCACGGATTTTCTGGGGTGTGTGTGGACATGCACCCAGGAACATTCACATTTTTAAAACGCAAATGTTCCTGGGATAAATGTCTGTCTGGATGCGCCCTCAGGATGACTTACAATAAAAAACATAGTGGCAAACATTCAATGCCAAAAATCAAGAACACCATATGACAAATCAAAGGGCTGGATTCAGCTGCTAGGAATTAAAAGTCCTTGCTACCCTTCTAGATGGAGAAAATAAAATAAAATGGAGTCAATTTTCCATGACTAAATACACAATTCGGGAAATGTGATATTTGCATCACATTTGCTGAGAAAATGCATACTATCTCCATGCAACAAACATGTCACTGATAACTTACAATACCTTTGGGGCTGCCAGAGAGTTTCTATCAAATTTAAATTTTACTGATTCCATATTATTACATTATATGGACGAATAATCTAAACAGATAAACAGTGTGGAATAGATGGAGAAATGTGAACAAATTGTTGTCTTCAGCTGAACCACTGTTGTGTGAAACTTTCCAGAATCATACAGGAGATTGTCTGAAGTACCTCACAAGAGAAATGAAAACATCAAATCTTGATCATGAACTTCAAGGAATATAAATCCAATAATCCCCTATCAAGATAGTCACGGTGGGAATTGGAGGCAAGAATGGGGATCTTCACTGACTGAATTGTGTTTATGACCATAGAGAAAGAAGGTCCAGCAGATCAAATAGAGTACAGAGGGATGAGCAGTTCAATTAGGTTGTAATCAAAAAGTAATTACTTTCCATTCCAGAAAAGATTGCATGACATTTCCTGGACCAATGTGTTATCTTCTAAATAATACATGCAGGCCAGGCCTGTACCTGGGATTGAACTGAGCAAATTAAGCTTCAGTGCATTTGGCCTCAAGCTGAGAGTATACACAACCTCTGTTGGTGCTCTAGTAAACATAAAGGGTAGACATCAGGTGGGAGAGAGCTCAGCCAGGATGCCAAATCTATGTTTACATCCAAGACTGTCAAAGATAGAAGAATAAAGACAAGTACAAAGCTGAAACCATATATTATTACAATATGTTTTAATTTTGCAAGCTGCAGTAAGCCATCTGAAATTAGATTCCAACTGCTACATGTATTCATCTAATTTCTATCCTTTGCTATTATAACAAAATGCTTACACCATCCTACTGATAATAGTTAAGTATGCCAAAAAGTTTTCCCTACCTAGGCAGTTTCTTTCACTTCCCGTTCTTGAAGAATTTACTGCCTTCATCTTCTAGCCTTTTTCCTGAGCTTTCAGGTGTTGATGGTTGCTGGGTTTTACAAGACGACAGCTTTGCCATTAAGCTCCTTCCCTTAGTGGTCAAGCTTTGCAGAAAATAAGTTGCCACTCTCTCTTCTCATGCTTGAGAGAATATTGCAACAACTATTTTATATTCATAATTAGAATTTAGCCTGGCCATTCTAGGCTCCTATACCATTGATTATTTATTTCATTCATTTACATCCTGCCTTTCTCCCAGTAATGAGAGCCAAGGCAGTTACAACATATTTAAAAACTGTATGGATTTTTTTTTGTGTGTCAGGAGCAACTTAAGAAACTGCAAGTCACTTCTGGTGTGAGAGATTTGGCCATCTGCAAGGATGTTGCCCAGGGGACGCCCAAATGTTTTTATGTTTTTATCATCCTTGTGGGAGGTTTCTCTCATGTCCCTGCATGGAGCTGGAGCTGATAGAGGGAGCTCATCCGCGCTCTCTCTGTATGGATTTAAAACTATTTAAAATATAATAAAAGGATAAATATGCAATCAAAGTATAATTTTAAAAAAATTACAATTTATTAAAAGGCTATACATGTCTGTATGTGCTTTCAAGTCACCTGTTGATTTAATAAATGAACCATAAAACTATATCAATAATACTTCCATAAGTTGAAGTATATTCAAAATGAGAGGGACTTAATGGCAAGGAATCATGTTTAGGACTGGAATTGCAGACATTAACATTCTAGACCAGGCATGGGCAAACATTGTCGCTCCAGGTGTTTTGGACTTCATTTCCCACAATTCCTAACAGCTGGTAAACAAGCTAGGATTTCTTGAAGTCCAAAACACCTGAAAAGCCAAAGTTCTAGATAAAAAGACTTCCTATAATTTCATACTTTTTAGCATTTTCCTCTCTATAGCCTAGCTATAGTTCCATTGTTGTGGACAGGTCCCAGAACTTCTGTAGGCATGGGGCGTACATTAAAATTATAGTCAGGAAGCTTATGAATCCAGATAGAATCCTGATAACTCTTAGGGAGTTTGCTTCCTTGCCAGGTGATCTTGTCCAAATATTAGCTGATCTCTGGAATGCAGAAGTGGCCTCTGGTGGTAAACATGATCTCTGCCAAGCTTCTTTCACAGAGTGGAGCAAAATTGGCCTCTTGGTTGCCAGGGGAGTTGGTAGCAATGAACCAAGTAAGAAGGTGATTAGAGGGCAATTCAAAGTGGGCACATCTGCACTCACACTTAGATGGGTGATATATAGCTCATGAGGACTGATTAGCTTAGTCTGGGGAAAGTTGCTTAATATACCAGGTTTGGGATCTCCCTGAGTCTGGCCAGTCCATACTGCTGCAGGTGGTTCCTATGTGCAGCTGTCCCAACAGACATCCCATGCTTCCTAGGTTCGGGTGGCTTGGAGACATGAGATGGCTGTCCCACGCCCTGCTCCCCATGCCACTACTGACTATAGCACCAAGATGGTGACCTACCTGAGGTTCAAGTTCTCCCTTCTTCCATGTTGTGTCAAGACCTCGGCCACGTAATCAGGAGCTAAGGTTTAAACAAACAAACAGGAAAATCAGCCAAAGTCAAAAGTCCAGCATTAGAAAAGTCCAAATTGTGGAGTCCTTGGAAGTAAAGCCAAAATAAAAAAGAAGTTCAATCCACAAACAGATAGGTGTGGGCCAGTGCCGAAATCCAAATTCCAAGCACCTGAAGTTTTTTTTTCTTCATGTCAGGAGCAACCTTAGTCGCTTCTGGTGTGAGATAATTGGCCGTCTGCAAGAACGTTGCCCAGGGGATGCCCAGATGTTTTGATGTTTTTACCATCCATGTGAGAGGCTTCTCTTATGTCCCCGCATGGAGCTGGAGCTGATAGAGGGAGTTCGTCCACACTCTCCCCGGGTGGGATTCGAACCTGGCAGCCTTCAGGTCAGCAATCCAACCTTCAAGTTACAAGGCTTTACCCCTCTATGCCACTGGGGTAAAGCTGGTGAAGCAACATAGTCAAGTCAGAAACAAACAAAAGCAAAGGACCATGGTCAGAAATGCTGGTAGTCAGATGAGTAGCAGGGTAAGGTTTCAAAACAAGAAACAATTACATTGTCGAAGGCTTTCATGGCAGGAATCACAGGGTTGTTGTGTGGTTTCTGGGCTGTATGGCCATGTTCCAGAAGCATTATCTCCTGACATGTCACCCACATCTATTGCAGGCATCCTCTGAGGTTGTGAGGATGGCCATACAGCCCGGAAAACACACAACAACCCAATGACGTTGTCCACCACAACAAAACTCAATACTGAGAGGGTTTTTTTATCCTATGATCTCAGCTGTTACTTGTTTGATTATTGTTTTTCTGCTAATCTGTTAGACCTGCAATACTCTGCTTGTTCTCTCCTATACTCCAAAGGTAGTGGTATGTTTAACCCTTCTCTAGGCTGATCAGTTGTGCTAGCTTCAGCTTGCTCAGCTTGTTGGGGATTGTTATGATTGCAGGCTTTGTCTTCAGCAGTGACTGAGCTGGGCTGGGAAGACTTCTGACTTTCAGCAATTCCTCATCCTCACTATTGGAGTAATGAGATGTTGCATGACTCACAAAGATGGCTGGGATGAGAGAAAGAGGGGCTTAACCCCTTCATTTCTCCCAGCTTTATTTGCAAGTCATGGAAGAAAAAAGGAGGACCTCTGAGCATCAGTTAGGTCACGATCTTGTTATTGTACCAAACAGCAACACAAAGGGAAGGGGAACTGTCCAGCGAGTCTGAACCTGAAATTAGATTCCAATTACTACATGTATTCATCTAATTTCTATCATTTGCTATTATAATAAAAATGCTTACACTATCCTACTGATAATAGTTAAGTATTTGAAGGGACTATTGTGTAACAATGCAGGCATCAAAGGCATGTCTTATCTGCTTGGATTGCATCTGCGAGGCCCCATCCAACAGATCTGTTTTGAGTGGTTAGGGCTTCTAGCACACAAGACCGGGAGAGCAAAATTCAGATCACTCAACAACCCACTGCAAATAACTTGCCCAGCATGTTACAGATAAAATTGCACATATGTGCTCTGACTTAGATACTATAATAAATACAGAGCCAATGGATGTAACTCTGGTGTCCCCACTTCTCTAGTGACAATGAATAGTTTTCAAGTTGTATAACTGAGAGAAGTTGTCCAGAGTTTTGGGGATTGATTTTATTAGTATTCAGATGACACCCAACAAGTCAAGGATGCTTTTTTGGTCCTAAACTGTTGCCTGTCATCAGTAATAGTCTGGATCAGTAATAGGCTGGTCCAGGCATGTAGCCGGGGGGGGGGGGGGGGGCTTGAGGGTGGTCAATTCTCAGGGTGGTCCGCGAGAAGGCCTTACTGGTATTATTTAAACTGTTATGTTTTTTCATATCATGATCTGATCACCATGCTCAATATATCCCATATGCATGGGGATATTGGGATAACGATACAAAAGGTTTGTTAAGGTAGGTCCTCTCTCACTCAGATTCAGCCCGCCCCCCCCCCCCCCGAATCAAAATCCTGGCTACGGACCTGGGCTGGTCCTAAACTGGTACCCGTCATCAGTAATAGACTTGTACGGATTTAGTTTCAGAACTGAAACTAAATCCATGAGAGATGGAGATGCACCTGGTCATTCAAATCACTGATGGGTAAGATTACTACAGGGAGCATACAATTCTCTTGCTGCAACAACTTCTGCAACAACTAGTTCTGGTTTTGACCCAAAGCCGTATACATCTCAGGTGCAGGTTCTTATTCTTCCTTACAAACCTCTTATGCTTTGAGCTCTGCTTGAGAGGCCCTTTTATTTAGCCCACTACATCCAAAGGTACATCTGGTGGAAATATGGAAGAGGACCTATTCAGTGGTTGCCCACTGAATTTGTTTTTTAGTGAAGTTTGGCTGGCACCCTCGCAGCTTTCTTTCTGGAGACAAATACATACTTTTCTGTTTCTACTTGCTTTTGGGACAAGGCCATCCGACCTAAGCAATGTGCTTGATTTTTCTTGGTGGTATTAGTGTGTCTGTGTGTGTGTTTCACAGTATATGTTTTAATTTATGGGGGGTGGGTTTGGCTTTTTGTTTTTTCAACTCTTTTTAAATTTTGTATTTTGTGACTTTTTAACTATGTTTTTTTCCATTTGTTGTAAACCACTCTGAATGTCTAACTGGAAAAAAGAGGGATACGCATACATATTATAGTAGTAGGAGTAGCAATGTAAAAAAATGAACAAATATTGTAAGACACCTGGAGCCCCATGTTGAGAATGAGGCAGAAATTGCAGACAGATAGGCAGACAGAAATATGCCTGCAAGATACACAAGCTTGCAAACATTTTCTCTCCACTGCTGCCAATCCCCACCCTCCTTGTATTCATTATGCATGTGGTTAAGCTTGTTCAACTTTGTTAGATTGTATACTAAAAAGGGCTTTGCACAAAAAGCAGGAACCAACAGATATCAAAGAAAGTGATTTTATTTTGAACTCTGCATATCGGAAAAAATAGACTTTGCAATTCTCATACTGTGGTAAGATATATTATATGCACCTAAACAAATACAATTACATCAAAAGAAACAAGAGGGTTATCCTTTTCTGAAAAAAGAAAAGCCAAGCAAAGAAATCAGAGCAACTTATAAAGGGAAATGTTATTAAAGTGATGTCAAGCAGAGCACAAGCCCATGAGCAGTTCCAGGGAAATGCTGCCCAATTCGCCCTGCTTTTGAGGTCTCTAGCAAGGTGCTTTAATCTGTACTTTTACATTTGAAGCACAGATTTACTTTAAACAGCAAAGGAAGAGCCTGGCGATGGATACTAGCATGGTTGAGGAGGGAAAAGAAAAGAGTCTCTTTTAGCACTCCTAATAGTAATTTTACGTTGGATTACATCTTGGCAACCAGCAAAGCTAAATGCCCAAAGTGGCCCTACTGTGTGTTAATCACATGGCTAATTTGTTAAATTTGCATTTCATTTGTTTCTTAAGCTTTGAAGAAAGTTTATTGATAAAGTTCCCCTCTCTCCTTCTCCATGGAGACTTTCTAAGGGATTTGACATCGATCAATTGGATTTCTCTCCGTGACTCTCTAGTAATTAGTGCAGCTGAACATGAAGAGTTAATCATGGGGCAAAGCCTTTTGTGTCTGCCCTTTTTGTGGTTTAATGGAAAGTAATCACCCTTGGTTAGTGGCTAAATGTAGGCTTTCTTTGGCTCTCTGAGTTTGTTATCTTCAGAAACTATGTTAAGAAAAATTCTCCTTTTTCAAAGAAGCACTGTTGGGTTGTGTGTTTCATTTTGATGTTCTGTTAAATTCCATAAATTTGATTGTTTCACCTTTTTATTTGACAAATTATAATAGGAAAGGGGAGAATAAAAATCCATCACAACTACCACTATCATCATCATTACATTTTTTGACCGAGGAGGGAAAAGGTGACTATACTCCTTAAGGGGTAAAGGTGACTATACCCCTAAGGAAATTGACAGAAGAAAATTGTCTAGGCTCAGAAGATACATCCAAATATGCTTCTGAGTGCTTGTGAAATGAAATTAACTATCAGCATTCCAACATGCATGTAAAAATATGTGTTGTTGAACAAGGCAGACAGAAGACATTTTGAAGCCAGTGGACTTGAGTACCCATGATCAATCTAGCTAAGGCTTACTTAGGGGATGCAGGACTTCTAAAAATGTACCGTTGCTCTGATTATATTCCACCCCTGCATTTGTAGCCCAAGGCAACAGTCTGACTCTGCCTAATGGTAAAACAAGCCTTTTCCTTGAAAGAGCTTCCAGAGGAATCAACAGTAACTGGTCTCAAGTGCTGTATCTCATCCTATATCTTTTATTTCTGATATAGCTATGAAAGCTTATTTCTCCACACAGATGTTCTTAGTAGAGTTGTGTTCCCCAAATCTGCTTCACCCACTTCCAAAAGGGCATTTTCCAAATATCTCTCAGTTCCTCTCCCTCTCATCTATTCATGATTGTGCCAGTAGCACATTTTCTCTATCTTCCTGTAGGAATCCCATCACTACAAGGTTCCATCCCTCCTCCTCTTCTTCTTCTTTTTCTTCTTCTTCTTCTTCTTCTTCTTCTTATTCTTATTCTTATTATTATTATCATTATCATCATCATCATCCCATCTCTTCTCATAGTTCAAGGTGAGGCACAACACAGTTGCAATACATTGTCATACAATACATTCAATAACATGTATATATTAAAACAGACTTCATAAAATACACACATTAAAACAAAGATTAAAATACAATAATCATAGAAAGTAATTTTTACATTAATGGTTTAAAATTAAAATACAGTAAGCATAGAATGTAATTTTAAATTCATGATTTAAAATTAACTAGGTAGGCCTGCCAGAATATGAAGTTTCATTGACGGGGAGAGATAAATGGTCATCCTTGAGATCTTGGTTTACATCCCTCATCACTGTTCATACTTGGATAAGCTAAGTTTATGGAACTTGCAATCCAGCAACAGTTGGAAAGCCACAAGTTGCCCACATCTTTCACATGCAAATTGATTCCATGATACAGTAGAGTCTCACTTATCCAACATAAATGGGCTGGCAGAATGTTGGATAAGCGAATATGTTGGATAATAAGGAGGGATTAAGGAAAAGCCTATTAAACATCAAATTAGGTTATGATTTGACAAATTAAGCACTAAAACATCAGGTTATACAACAAATTTGGCAGAAAAAGTAGTTCAAAATGCAGTAATGCTATGTAGTAATTACTGTATTTATGAATTTAGCACCAAAATATCATGATTTATTGAAAACATCGACTATAAAAATGCGTTGGATAATCCAGAATGTTGGATAAGCGAGACTCTACTGTATATAGAAAACCTAATGGGATTTTTCCTGAAGATATTTGCCAGAGTAGACGTCCAGGCACAGTTTGCTATCACACACTGCACACAAAGTCTAAAATGTTTAAAAAGAACAAGGTCCTGCCCCCACAATACAATGTATGGAAGCTCACTGAACTGACAGCTGAATTTTTCTTCAGTACTGATGATAGGACAATGTCCTGCACCACATTCAAGGTCAGTAGCTTTTACAGCCATCAGAAGGAAGAGTTTAGGAGATTTAAGAAGTGTGGCTCAGGCTGGGGCAACAGTTGCTGGTTCCCTCCACAAAAGCGTAACATAACGCTACTTAAGATTGCCACCTAACACTGCCTAATGGGGGGAGATAGTCAAGAGTTACAATTGTTATAGACTATAGAGTCAATTGCACCTACCTCTACACCTCTCATCCTCCCCATTTATGAAGCTCTTTCATTCTTTTCCCAAAAGCATTGGGCATCAGAAAAGAATGAAACAGTCATTTGACATTAGTAAGCCACGAGGCATATGGTTTTACAGCATAACGTATTTATTTGGCAGCTGGTATGGTGTCAACTTACTTTCCTGGGTAAGAGCTGTGTGTTATGCTGACCAACTATACTTCCTTATTTACTATGCTTGAAGTCAGCCAATACAAAGGACAAACCTCTGGCCTGTTTTCTTTCCCCTCCACATAAGGGCATTTATTTCCAAGAAGGCTTATCAGCAGAGTCTAGGGCAGCATTTTGCCTTGGAGGTATGAATCAACAAGGCATTCCTATTGCTGCATCAAGGTTAAAAAGGGAAGTCAAAAGATGGGTGAGTCCCAAAAGCAGACGTGTTTTCCTCAACATCCACACAGGCCTGTTTTGTCTCTCGACAGAGCAATCGCCTTCATCTCTCTCCCTTTTCAGTCAGATCAAGATGTGCCAGTTACACCACTTAATTATCACGGCTGAGGACTCTTCCCCTCAGTTAAATACAGGGTTTCAGCTTTCAGTTGTCTCATTTTCTCCAGCAGTTTCACTACCTCATTCATTGTTACATTCTCCCTTTCTATCTCTCTCTCTTTCTATCTCTCTCTCACACACACATTGCCACTCACATTTCCAAAATGAATCAGAGTACAGGGGACACTATGATCTACTTTCTTCCCAGGTTGCTCAGGGCATTGTGAAGGAATCAAGAGAGGAATAGAAATTGAGAAAGTTCTGTCCTTCCCTGCTGACTCAGAGGAGGTCCATGTCAAACAGCCAAAACTGTTGCAAAGAGGAGGCTGACTTAATTCTTGTGACTTTTTGTGTTTCAATCCCCAGAGGCATAAAACCTAGACTTCCCTATAAGGAAAGCAGAATGTGAGTTAGCTTCCCACTCCACAACACCTTATTCCTTTTGCATTCCTTAAAATTCATCAACAAGCATGCCAATCCTTTTAAAAGAGAGAGAGAGAGAGAGAGAGAGAGAGAGAGAGAGAGAGAGAGAGAGAGAGAGAGAGAGAGAGGGAGGGAGAGAGAGAGAGAGAGAGAGAGAGAGAAATAGAAGTTTGATTGATACAAATTCAAGATAGTCTGCTTAGAAAAATATCACAAAGGTTTTGAAGGTTTTTAAACTTCATGAATGCTGAAAATCTACAGAATCTGCACCTGGGCCCAGTGTTTAGCTCAAATAAAATCTGTGAACAAGTAGGGACATTTTATCACATATGATGGACATATGAGAAAGACCCCCAACATGGATACAAATGAAGACATTGATGGAGGGGATCTTAAAGATTAATATTAAATTTAAACCAGAACTGTTTCTTTGTGACTGTTGGGTGTAAAGGTGAAGAAGACATGCAGAAGATTGCTTCAGTATATGACCATGGCAGCAAGACTGTTGCATGCTCAAAATTTTGTTTCCTCTTCCTGCACGTTGGGAGAGGACAGCTATTTGCAACCCTGATGAAGTGAGGCAACTGGTTAAATAAATAGTCCCTACCAAGACTAGTTGTAGAGGGGCGGAGCATTGTACTTAAAGTTGCTGCCCCCCTTTAGCTCCAGCATTGGAGCTGTTGATGCTCATGTCTTCAGGAGCTGCCCTTTCTCCTTACATGTAGGACTGTAAGTAGTGGGGGGGGGGGGGAAGCAGAGGAGTCAATGCTTATTTCAGCCGCTTCTGTATGGGCCTGGGTATCTTCTTTCTAGGGTCTGTCACCCTGCTGTGGGCAACAGTTACTATATACTTTGCACAACTTGGTAGGCAGATCTAGCACCAGGCATTGCACAATGTTTTTAGAAGCCTTTCACATGCTGACAGCTAAGCTAGGATGCCCATTCCACTAAAGCATTAATATGTAGTGACATTTAAATAGAATATTAATACTTAGTGACATTCAATTAGTCCAAGGTCAGGTGATGCTGTCAATTAGATTTTCCAAAATGGACCAAAAAAAGGAAAGGTACATCTATTCTCCTGAAGTAATGTAGTCAAACCAAGCTGTGCCCGGTTCAGGAATGGCAGCTAGCAACAAGCGGGGGGGGGGGGGGGTGCCCGATTTTTGGATGGAGAATGAGTTATACCAATTGCTGTTGAAATGGGGGAGTGCCCCGTCTGAAAGTTTTATCTATCCAGTTGGCTGGAATGACCTTGGCCTTCTGAAAGGCATAGGGTTGATGTTGAAAGCATTGTCTGACATCCAAGGTATCATGATGTTTGGCCTCAGATTTACATGGTGTGATAATGCCCAGGCAGAAATGGACCGGCAATGGAGACCTTTGAAAAAATGATGCAGCCAGTAAGAGGACAAACAGAGGAAATTTTAATCCTTAACACATGGTTTAAGTTCTTACATTCACCACGAGGAGATCACTTAGCACTGCAGTGATTTTTTCAGGTCAGATGGTATCCATCTGTCTGCTGAGGGCACTAAACAATTTCTTCATGATCTGCAAGGGAGCATCAGGGCTGTTTTAGCAGGCTTGTGGGGGATAGGGACAAGTCAGATGCTTGCCCCTAATCTGTGGTGGAAAACGGGGATGCAATTTAACATCTCAGTGTGCACCTAAGGCACTCATTTTGGTAAAGGCCAGGAATGGAAACTCCCACCTGTGCATTCGGTCAACCAAGGTGGGGGTGAACAGAAATTGCTTTGGAACTGTGGGGAAATTCTAATCTCACTGAAGTTTCAAGACATGGAGTTTGAATATTCTGTGTAGCTTCCCTAAGTAGTTACTCTGAATACAACTCAAGTGGGGTTATGCTGAGGGCACCCAAGTTAGCTGAGGAATATGTCTGGGATGGCCACTGCCTCAGCTTATCCAACATCAAGTTCAACCCCCACTTTGAGTTGTTGCAATTCATGAAAAAAGTTTAAATAGGTAACAATTAATAAAAGTTGCCCATAGCTATCTCAACGCAGTTGTTTTATCTCATTATGTCATTGTGGTTGGGCAAATGGAAGAATTCATTATTGCCTACTATAGATGGGTTGGTGCAACTAACAGAGAAGAAATGGTCAACTATTTGGTTAGGAAAAAGTCATTAGGGTCATTTTTTAAAGACTGAAAACCCCTTATGGATATTTTGCACAAAAAAGAGGGAGGGAGGAAGAAAATGTCTTGGTAACCTTTGACTTTAACAATTAGAAGGAATTGACTATTAAAAGAAGAGAAAATGTGTTATTTCCAGAGAGTTAGGTATGAAAAAGTATGTAGTATGTATGATGATGATGATGATGATGATTACCCACCTCTTCTTGTGGCTCAAGGTGGGTTACAGTATAATTAAAACACATAAACAGTAGGAAAATACCACAAATACACATAATAAACTGTATTTCTATAAAAGATTCATGTTAAAATGTATTTCTATAAAATACATATTAAAATACAAGAAAACAGAGATTAAACAAGGGACACCAAATTAAAATTCATGCTTAAGAACTGGCTATTGATTGCTGAAAAGATTATCAATAGGAATATCTTTTTCTCTTTTTTAGTTTTTCTACCTCTTTTAGTGTAATGTTAAAATCTTTGATAAAAAAGAAAATATCTACTCATTTAACAGAAGGGAAATACTGAGACAGAAATATGTGTGGGGGATCTGTCCCAGCCTGACTAGTTAACAGAATCGCCCACCTAGCATGAGGCATTCTGGGAGTTTTCATTCCAACCAGTAACTTGTTCAGCCCTGCCAAAACAGTAATCACTTTAGAACAAATTATGGAGAATAGGAGACATTATATATGTTTTCTCTATTTGCATAATTTCAACCACACCCACAATTCAGCTTTCCTTGGCAGGGAATGGAGCTTGCCCTGGGGACAGAATTTTAATTTAAACAATAAAACTGAACTAAAGACACACCGTCTTGATATAGGCACAAAATTCACACCAGCAGTGACAACTTTGTTCTCTCTGGATGTAGACAGAGAGATGGCTCCATTCAGCAACCTAACCTACCAGTATCTGCTCAAACATGTTCCCACACAATAAGAAGCCTTGTGGGTTTAATGAGTCACGCACAAGCACTTATTCACTTTGAGCTCTTATGCACGTCTTTCACATAGATAGCTCTTGCTAGTTTGTCACCTAGGACATGATTTTAAAGCCAAACAAAGAAAGAAATATCCATGACCTATCCATCTCTCAGTATTGTCATAAGTGAGCAGAGAACTGTTATCTATTTTCTTTCTATAAAGCCCCTAAAGATCATTATAAAAACCCAGACTAGAATTGTCTGTGCCAAGTCGCTAGCCTCTTTTCAAACAAGATACAGTAGAGTCTCACTTATCCAACATAAACAGGCCAGCAGAATGTTGGATAAGCAAAAATGGTGGATAGTAAGGAGAGATTAAGGAAAAGCCTATTAAACATCAAATTATATTATGATTTTACAAATTAAGAACCAAAACGTTATATTTTACAACAAATTGACAGAAAAAGCAGTTCAATACATGGTAATGTTATGTAGCAATTACTGTATTTTCGACTTTAGCACCAAAACATTGCAATGTATTGAAAACATTGACTACAAAAACATTGACTACTAAAAGGCAGACTCTGTTGGATAATACAGAACATTGGATAAGCCAAGGATGGATAAGTGAGACTCTACTGTATGTAATGAACATATGAACAAACAAGTACCATGGGGAGCCATGTGTGTACATAGAGGGTATTCTAGAAATGCTTCCTCATTTTTAAAGATAAGAGATAGCTCTTATGCACACTTATTTGGAAGTAAACCCTTTTGAACTCTGTTGGGGTTACAGCTACAAGTAAATCAACAAATGTAGGATTGCATTGCAGAAGATGACTTGCCAAACCAAGCCAATTATTCAATGGAAGAACCTATCCAAAAAGCAGCTAGTCCATCTGTGTTTGAACTTTGTATCAGAGGTACAAAAGAGAAGTAGCAAGAGAATAGAGCAGGATTGGGCCATGGCATTTTGTTGCCTGAAGCTAGTGACAAAATAGCACCACTCTCCATTCCACTCAAGAAGATTAGAGTGAGCAATTGGATTTTATTTAAAAAATGGAAACTCCACTGTACTCAAAATCAGTGAGTTAGTAATAAATATGTAGAACAGATTGTTTGTGACTCAAAGTTTTATCTTTCCGGAGAGTGAAATAACCAAAGAATGCAGGAGGAAAGGCTGGGTAACTGTCACCAACTCCCCATCCCAGCATCTCCTATCTTGGGTGGTTGCTTCCCTCTTCCTAATGCTAGCTGTCTTCCTTGACTATTTCACATGGTTCAGGGTTGTGTTTCATATAGTTCATGACTGTGCAATAGAGCAATTTTGAGGAGACATAAGTTAGTATTTTAGAGTTAATGTTTTAGATGTCATTTCCTCCTTTGTCCTCAGCTTACTTCAGTTGGTACAAAGTGAATTAAAAGTGCAAAAATAATTTATCTCAGCAGGAGAGAGATGTGAGGATGAGCAGAAATTTTGCCCATCCCTGAAGACGCAGGCAAAGCAAAGTGCTGCAACCCTTTCTAGCTTGTGTCTTCTTTCTCACTAACAAGATTTGGATCTTGACTGCACTCTTATGTTGCTTGGCTACATGTATCCCAGTTTTCATCTATGCAATGTTGGAAAATTTGGCACACATACATAGAAGGAGAAACTGCTATCTACATCCCATGCCCAATATATGTGAACACAATACACAATACACAAAAACACATTTTAAATGTTTTTAAAGTCCTATTTTTAAAAAATGTGGCAGGATGTGTGCCCTTTGAGTTTGGGTACCCAAGGTAGCTGCATGTCCTGCTTGCATTACAGAATAAGACATACATTAATCTTGATGCAGCCCCACTGAACATTCTGGTTGGGGATTAGTTGAGGAAAGATACAGAGAAGAGATAAAAAACAAAAAGGGTGTAATTCAGCAGAACCGACCTTATAATAAAGGAGTATGAGAGGACCACTTCATGAATTAGGCTTTGAATGTTACACTGATGTTCTGATTGCCCAGAATGTAGAGAAATGCTTGTGGGATTTTCTTCTTCATCTGTGAAAATAACTTGGCTGGTCAGGGGTAAGGGAAGGCACCATTTGTTGCCCTGCTTTAGTTAGCAAAAATTATTTGGCTAGCTCTGAAGTTCAACTATCCTCCAGATAGCCTCTGGAAAGATTGGAAAATATGAACGGATTGGTGTGGAAGAACAAACAAAAAGTGAATGCCTGGAAATATGAGAGAGTGGGTTCTAGAAACTTCAAAAGTACATCAGTGTTAGTACAAGTGGGGAGGTTACAGCAGAATCCATTGAAAGATGAGGCTCAAATGGCACCTGTGGAACAGGCAGCTGCAATCTCAAGAGCATTTAATGTATGTCTCATTTAGGGGTTGGTGAGGAAAGGCCATTATAACAAGTGATCTCCAGCTTGTGAACTATTATACCATTCTGTCATACGGAATTATCCTGATCTGTTTGACATAAAAGAAGAAAGCCCCGAAGACTGCTCCTTAAAAAGTGGTTAATTAACACATATGCCACAAATGTCGGAGTATCATAAATATTCTGAGTAGTGATAGATAACAGGATAAACCCAGAGCACATGCCATCCGTTCTTTATCTCTGCAGCTATCTAGAGTTTGGGATATTTACAGAAAAATTGCAGCTGTACATGCTTTTACTCCATAGCCATGTGCTTTATTATTTCAGCCAGATGTAAACCATAAAACAGCTTTATCTATTTTGTGGTTTGGCATAATGCTAATAAAATAAGCTACAAATACCTAACTTGCAGCACTGCTTAGAATCTTTATGTGCTGGTGATACTGAAAGCTATTTTTAAAATGGAGTGGAGGAAACCCCCAAATGCTCCAATCCGGCAAGGTCAATCTACATGTGCGGCTGATGTAAACAGGCATCATTTCTGATGCACATCCAAGCCTCTCTGAACTTGACAGATGAGTCTGATGATCTGGACAGGAATGCACACACTAAGTTTGCTGGTCAAAACCCAATAAAATGTGACTAGAGAGGAAATGGGACCATTCTACCTTCTGCGCTCTATTTTACAGGTAACCTTCAAATCTAAGTGAACTCTGATTTACAAAAATGTTTCTTTCTATTGATTTTTTTATCCATTATTTCCTTACTGCTTGCTTTTTAGAGGTTTTCTGGCAGCTGCAAAAATAAAGCTCCATATATTCCAGAGCCTGCTTTGTTAATACACTTGGTCCTCCATATCCACAGATTCTGCATTCATGGATTCAATTATTATGGCTTAAAATATTTTTTTAAGAATCCCAAAAGCAAACCTTAATTTTACCCTTTTACTATGAACTGTATATAACAGGACTTGAGTGGCCATGGATTTCAGTATCCAGTGGATACCAAGAGCCCATTGTATTCTCTAATCTTTTAGAGAACAGCATAATGTCATTATTAGGTAACAACAGCAAATGTCTGGTATCTTTCGCAAATTGTAACTAAAGCATATGAATATGATAGTAAAGCACAAAAATGAAGTTTTTTTTTTAAGTCACACGTAACTGCTCTAGAAGGCCTAAGAATATTCATATAATCAGCTGGGAGTCTTGACAAAAATATGTTAGTAAGAACCTACAAGACAAATGCCTGACATTTTGCTCAGTACTTAAAAGATCATAAAAGGTCTTCTAACTTCTGAGGATTCACATTTACAGTTGTTAATGACTGAACATAACCCCCAAACCCTCCATTTTCAGTCTTGCACTAACTCAACCAAAATGTTTATAGGATCTACATATCAGCATGCTGGGAAATGGCATCCCAATCAATCACTGGATGCCTTCAGGCAAGTAGTTGCGGCAAGACCCCATGATCTTGGAAGTGTTTTAGATTTCATTTTCCAGTGCTGTGATCTGCACTTTCTCAGGGTGTTTCCAGATAGGGCCCAAATCCATGCCAAAACAGGTTTTAAAAACCCACTTTGGCACGGATTTGCATCCACACACCCTATCCCAAAACCCAGGCTTTCTCTGGGGGATGTGTAGATGCTCTTTCGGTATTTACCGGGAGGGCACCCAGACATCCAGAAGATCCCCCCAAACTAGCTTTGAAAGTTTTTTAAAAAAACTTACCAGGCTGCCATTCAGCTTCTCCTCCTCACCCCTCCCCCAGCCTTCTGGGGCGTCATTTCTACACGCCAGGGGCCTGCCAGAGGAGCTTAATGGCAGCCCAGCAAGTTTTTTTTAACTTTTAAAGCTGGTTTGGGGGGGATGCGTGTCCTTTGGTTCTCCAGGCTCATGGAGCCCAAAGAACTGAGATTCCTGTGGAAACTGAACCACGGGAGTACCTGGGAGTCAGTCCTCACAGGCCCAATACCCCATTAGGCTCGGGCCTTTCAGGAAGGCTTGAGTCTAAAAGAGTAATTAATTCAGGACAGAATTTACCTGCTTTGTCCTGAATTAATTCTCTTTTACCAAAGGTGTTGTTTGGATACCTTCAGTAAAAATCTGACTAGCCCCACATTTTGGGCCCTGTCTGGAAAGGCCCTCAGAAACCTATCAATAGGGATACTTTAAAACTGAAAGATAGGCTGTGTGTGTGAGGTGGCAGGGGAGGGGGGCATAATCAACCATATCACTGCAGTTATATTTCGAAATACTGGATCACCAACAAATATTATTAGCTGTAATACTGTATTATTTATTAATTTGGCTACGTTTGCTTGAACAATTCACTTTCTATCACAGGATTATATGAAAATTGAACGTAATGGATCAGGCACAGACTAAGCCTGCACCTGTGCCCACTTGCTTGAGAGTAAACCCCCTTAAGTTCAGTGGGGTTGACAGATATGGAAAAGTATTGCAATTTCAGGTATTTCTGATTGTGGTAGAAGAACAGAAAAGTGTACTAGATATACTGCTACTATCACCAGTTCCATAGTCCCATACACATATAAGAAAACTTTGTAAAGAGGACAGTCATTGTCAAGGACAGAACGCCACAAGATCAAAGATAACAGAGTTTATTGGATAACAGAACTCAAAATGCCCGTAAAATACAAGGGCCAGGCAGTATTAGCCTTTAAAAGCAAAAAGGGGCAAGGAAAAACGTTCAAAAGATAAACCGGATTAAACCGGAGTTTAATCCGGGTAAAAACAAAACAGCTTGCTTCAGCCTGGGGATAAACAAAACAGAAGCCGGGGAACAAAGTTTTCAAAAGAATGCAATTAATTGGCAGCAGATTCCTCTCTGCTGCCAGCACTGTGCTTTGAGTAACTTGAGTCACTCCTCCACACAGCAGGCAAGATTTCCAATACACACAGATCAGCCGAGGATTGAAGCAGTAGAGTAGACCCAGTTCCTTTCCGTAGTTCAAGCCAGAAGCAGACGTTTGTAGTTTCACCAAGTCCGAGTAGGGGGAAGTCAAGCCGTGGTCAGTTCAGTCCGAAATCCAAAGCAGGAGATGGCGTCCGTCAAGAAGACGACGGAAGGTCAAAGCTAATGAGATTAAGCACAAGTTTGCACAAACAAAAGCCCACACAATTCCTCCCGCCGTCTGACCCCAAATTCCAAAACAACTTACGTATCAGCACACGAAAACACACCAGTCTTCAGGAAAGCGTCCCACACAGATCCCAAGCGTTCGTCCAGATTACCTTGCCCAACGCAATTTGCAATTGCTCCCAAGCCTCATTTTATGCCAGTTACAAATCCTCATCACTATCAGCTGCCCTCCTTAACCCGGGCGTTTCCTCATCACTTTCCTCATCAGAGCTGGAACACCTCTGACTACGCCCCACAGCATCCCCAGCTGTGGATCCCGTCCCATCCCTCCAGCTTGTCCATGGGTCTAATCCTGAAGGTCCCCATTCATCTTCCATCCCATCATTGCCAGTGGCACCCAATTGCTCCCTCACCCGAGTCCAATCCATCTCATCCTCCTCCGAGCTCACCAGCCCCTCCTCCATTCTCTCCGTAAACCCCTCAAAAGACTCTTCGTCAGATGGTGCTGCAAAGATATCTCGCAGTCTCTTTCTTTCTCGCTCCTCGAGAGTATCTGACTCTTGAGGAGTCTTACGCCCACGTCTGCCAGTAACAGAGCCATGAGGCTCAATCATAACACTATCCCCTCTCACAAAGGCCTCCTCCCCCGAAGGCGGAGAGGTGGCAGTGATACCCTCCGCTATAGCACCACGACGACTGGAGGTATCTAATTTTAACAGTGAACGATGGAAAACTGGATGGACCTTTAAACTAGACGGTAAACGCAAACGAAACGCAACGGAAGAAATCTTTTTAACGATAGGAAAGGGACCCAAATACCGAGGCGCAAACTTTCCCCCAGCCTGTTTAATATGTTTGGAAGACAACCACACCAAATCCCCTTCTTCCAACTCCTCCCCTGCCTGCCTGCGGCGGTCGGCCTGAGTCTTTTGCGTTGCCTTAGCTTCCAACAGTAAGCGACGGGCAACATCATGCAACGCAGCCATTTCCGAAGAGCGGTACACAGGGTCAGAAGAGACCACATTGGTCGACGGCGCCACACCTCCCCGTGGGTGAAAACCATACGTTAGTTCAAATGGCGTATGCTGACTAGACGTGTGCACCGCATTGTTGTACGCGAACTCCGCCACCGGTAGCCACTTCACCCAAGCAGTGGGTTGATCTAAACAAAAACAACGTAAATATTGCTCTAAGAGCCCATTAACCCGTTCCGACTGACCATCTGTTTGCGGATGAAACGCTGAAGAAACGTTTAACTTAGTACCTAAGCACTCATGGAAGTGTTTCCAAAAGCGTGACACAAATTGCGGAGCCCTATCCGAAATAATCACCTCGGGCGCTCCGTGCAAACGATAGATGTGCTTAGTAAACAGTAAGGCCAACGTAGGGGCCGCCGGAATGGTTGAACAAGGAATAAAATGAGCCAGTTTGCTAAATAAATCCACCACCACCCAAATACAAGTATAGCCCCCAGACTTAGGCAAATCCGAAATAAAATCCATGGAAATGATTTGCCATGGCCTCTCAGGAACAGGTAGAGACGACAAAAAACCTCTAGGGCGCCCAACAGGCGTCTTACTCTGCTGGCAAACAGCGCAGCTGTCACAAAAGCGCAGAATGTCTTGCCGCATTTTTGGCCACCAGTAGCTCCTGGTGATAAGCTGCACGGTCTTGAACCTGCCAAAGTGCCCAGTCATGGGTTCGTCATGGTGGGCTCTAATCACCTCCAACCTGAGGGCCCCCACTGGTACATAGACCTGCCCCCTGCGTACCAATACTCCGTCTTGATCTTGTAGATGAGGCAGTATTGTACGGTTACCTGCTGATAACAGCATAAGTTGCTCCTGAGTCCACACATCGTCCCTCTGAGCCTCAAGGATCTGGTCATGTAACCCGAGCTCATTATCTACAACACATAGAGAGGCAGTAGGCAAGATGGTCTGACATACTACCTGCTCATTGGTCTTAAACTCCGGCTTGCGGGACAAGGCGTCGGCCCGCAAGTTTGCCTTCCCCTCCACGAACTGCACTTTGAAGTTAAACCTGGAGAAAACAAAGCCCATCGGATTTGACGCTGGTTTAACTTTTTTGCTGTTTGCAAGTGCTCCAAATTCTTGTGATCAGACCTGACCACGATTTGGTGCCGCGCCCCTTCTAGCCAGTGCCGCCACACCTCAAACGCCACCTTAATCGCCAACAACTCCTTCTCCCATATGGTATAGTTCTGCTCGAATGGTGTTAGTTGCCGCGAGTAAAATCCACATTGACGCAAGGTCCCTGAGGAATCTTTCTGAGACAATACAGCCCCCAACGCGTAGCTAGAAGCGTCCGCTTCTACCACGAACGGTTTGTCAACATCAGGATGTGTTAGTATGTTGTCTGATTGAAAGCTAGACTTTAGTTGTAAAAACGCGTCGTGAGCTTCCCGTCCCCACACAAATGGCTGTTTCTTACGCAGGAGCTGCGTCAAAGGCACCGTGAGCTTTGCAAAATTCGGAATAAACTCCCGGTAGTAATTAGCGAATCCTAAGAACCTTTGCACATCCTTCTTAGTCTTAAGCTCCTGCCATGAGTTGACGGCGTCAACCTTATGTGGGTCCATTTTAAGTTCCCTACCTGACACTACATGACCTAGGAACTCCACTTCAGGCACATGAAAGACGCACTTAGAAGCCTTGGCGAAGAGCCCATTAGCCCGCAGACGGTGCAGAACCTGCTTGACATGTTGACGATGTTCTTTCTCGTCCTTAGAAAAAATCAAGATATCATCCAAATAAATCACTAAAAATTGGTCAATTAGGTCCCTAAACACATCGTTCATGAACCTCTGGAAGACCGCAGGCGCATTGCAAAGTCCGAAAGGCATGACTCGGAACTCGTGGCATCCGAAGCACGTGTTAAATGCCGTCTTCCATTCATCACCTTCCCGAATTCGGATTAAGTTATACGCCCCCCGCAGGTCAAGCTTGGTAAAGACCTTAGCCCCTTGCACCCTTGATAACAGTTCCGAGATTAAAGGCAGCGGGTATCTATCCCGAATGGTGTATTTGTTTAGGATCCGATAATCGCAGACCAACCTAAGTTCCCCAGTCTTTTTGGCTACAAAGAATACCGGTGCCGCAGTTGGAGAGCTAGATGGGCGAATAAACCCCTTGGCTAAATTTTCATCTAGGAACTCTCGCAAAGCTTGCCTTTCCGGTACAGTCAAGGCATACAGCCTTCCTGCTGGCAATTTCGCACCTTCCGCTAGCTTAATGGCGCAATCATACGGCCTGTGCGGCGGTAACTTGTCCGCTTCTTTTTTACAAAATACATCAGAGAACTCCCCATACTCAGCAGGCACTCCCTCCATATCAGATTGAGAAACGTTCAGAGTGCAACAATCCTGCCTCTTTAAGGTCAACTTACGCGTCACCCAATCTACTTGTGGATTTACTACAGCTAGCCAATCCATCCCCAAGATCACATCGTATCTGGGCAAGCTTGTAATATCCCACACAAACGTTCCTGTTACTCCCTGCACCTCCCACATTACTGCTGAGGTCTCATGGTTAACCACCCCAGTCTCCAGCAGTCTCCCATCCGCTCCTTCCACCCACACGTCGCATGCCTTGCGCACTCTAGGAATGCCATGCTTCCTAGCAAACTCAATATCCACATAAGAGACCGTAGCCCCTGAGTCCAGCAGTGCCAAAGTAGAAACAAGTTCCTTTCCCCCAACAGATAATGTAATGGGTACGAAAACATGCTTCCTCCCCTCAGTTGACTGCTTTAGTAGCCCTAATGCGTTGGACTCACGTCGCACTAGGGATGGCCTTTTCCCGAAAGCTGGGAAGGTTTCACATTACAGTTTTTGGCAAAATGCCCAGCATTCCCACAGTACAAACACAACCCCAGCTGTCTCCTGCGGTTCTTTTCTTCTGTAGACAGCTTTTTAAAGACCCCAAGCTCCATAGGCTCTTCCCCCATCACCACAGGTGCCCTGGTTACATGTATAGGTGGCGCACACATTGCTTTCGAGTGTTTACGGGACTCGAACCTGGCGTCCAAACGCAGCACCTTAGCTACTAAGGCATCCCAATTCTCAGCCGGCTCCAAGCGTGCTAATTCATCCTGGAGATAATCACTTAACCCAGCAGTAAACAAAAGCATGAATGCATTTTCCCCCCAGTCCAGCTGGTGGCGATACAAATTAAACTTATTTAAGTAATCCAAAACAGTCCCCTTTCCCTGTTTCAACCGATACAGAGCCCACCCAGCATTCTCCGTGCGGAGAGGGTCCCCAAAAGTGTCAGTTAGTAACTTCTTGAAATTATTCAAATTGTCCTTGACTGGGTCATTTCCCAAAATTAAATTAGTGGCCCATTGTCCTGCAGGACCAGTCAACAAACTCAAAATAAATGCCACCTTGCTAGTGTCTGTAGGGTAAGCATGAGCACTGAGCTGGGAAAAATAAAGCTCAACTTGTGCCAAAAAAGTTGGCAATTTGCACCTGGTTCCGTCAAAGCGTTCAGGAGTCAAAACATGTCCTTTAACAGCATTAGCTGTTTGACTGACAGTAAAGGCCGTTTGTAATTGATCGAACTTAGCCCTTAATTCATCCATCGTCTTCCTGACGGGATTTATTACTGCAATAAACCTTTTTTATGGCGTTGGGCAATCTGTCAAGGACAGAACGCCACAAGATCAAAGATAACAGAGTTTATTGGATAACAGAACTCAAAATGCCCGTAAAATACAAGGGCCAGGCAGTATTAGCCTTTAAAAGCAAAAAGGGGCAAGGAAAAACGTTCAAAAAATAAACCGGATTAAACCGGAGTTTAATCCGGGTAAAAACAAAACAGCTTGCTTCAGCCTGGGGATAAACAAAACAGAAGCCGGGGAACAAAGTTTTCAAAAGAATGCAATTAATTGGCAGCAGATTCCTCTCTGCTGCCAGCACTGTGCTTTGAGTAACTTGAGTCACTCCTCCACACAGCAGGCAAGATTTCCAATACACACAGATCAGCTGAGGATTGAAGCAGTAGAGTAGACCCAGTTCCTTTCCGTAGTTCAAGCCAGAAGCAGACGTTTGTAGTTTCACCAAGTCCGAGTAGGGGGAAGTCAAGCCGTGGTCAGTTCAGTCCGAAATCCAAAGCAGGAGATGGCGTCCGTCAAGAAGACGACGGAAGGTCAAAGCTAATGAGATTAAGCACAAGTTTGCACAAACAAAAGCCCACACAATTCCTCCCGCCGTCTGACCCCAAATTCCAAAACAACTTACGTATCAGCACACGAAAACACACCAGTCTTCAGGAAAGCGTCCCACACAGATCCCAAGCGTTCGTCCAGATTACCTTGCCCAACGCAATTTGCAATTGCTCCCAAGCCTCATTTTATGCCAGTTACAAATCCTCATCACTATCAGCTGCCCTCCTTAACCCGGGCGTTTCCTCATCACTTTCCTCATCAGAGCTGGAACACCTCTGACTACGCCCCACAGCATCCCCAGCTGTGGATCCCGTCCCATCCCTCCAGCTTGTCCATGGGTCTAATCCTGAAGGTCCCCATTCATCTTCCATCCCATCATTGCCAGTGGCACCCAATTGCTCCCTCACCCGAGTCCAATCCATCTCATCCTCCTCCGAGCTCACCAGCCCCTCCTCCATTCTCTCCGTAAACCCCTCAAAAGACTCTTCGTCAGATGGTGCTGCAAAGATATCTCGCAGTCTCTTTCTTTCTCGCTCCTCGAGAGTATCTGACTCTCGAGGAGTCTTACGCCCACGTCTGCCAGTAACAGAGCCATGAGGCTCAATCATAACAGTCATGGCTATTCATGAAAGTTCTTTGCATGAGCTGGAAGGCAACACTGTAGAATTGGCACAAACACAGCTACAAATGCATACAGAAAGAGTGTGATTATCATTTGCCTCTGTAAGATGAAATGAAGTGGTTATATTTTGCAAAATCATTTTGTAGTAAATTTAATAAAATTGGCAAGACAATTTATATTCTGATACTAGAATTGATTTGGTTACAATGTGACCTGATTTAAGTAAATATGTGAAATGAGGAATGTACCAAATGATCAAGTCCTTTTCTGTTGTCTCTGCCTCCTCGTTCTCAATTTGCTTAGACACTCATACACCCCACTCCACCCCCCCCCCAGGAATTCTTAGAGTAGGAATTAATTACAAGTGGCCATTCAGATTATGTTGGATATCAGCTCCCAGCAGTTTTCACCATTAGCTGTATTGTCTACAGCTGCATGGAATTGCCATCCAACAACATCTGGAAGGTTGCCCAATTCCTACCCCTGTCTTAGGGTGAGACTACAAAAGGCATAAAAACCTAGACTCATTCTGAGTTGGTGCCTAACTTGGTAAATATTGTGGGTTATCCTTGATTAAACTGACTTGCTCTTCCTCAGCTTTGCTTGAAAGTCCAGACTATATCATGGCTTTGAATAGTGTGGATAGCTGGACTGGGTCTGATTCAGAATGGTTCACACGGGACTGTGTCACCATTACCTTTTCTATACATTCATCAATGCAGGGTCAAGGGAATGACTCACGACTGCTTTTGCTACTCCTACCTGGCCACAGAGTGGTGTGAGCTCCTGGACATCATGAGTACCCCATTTTGATACCAACACAGGCATCTGCATGACCAGGAAGAAGGAGATGAGATTGGTCAAGGGTGAACATAGAGCTCTGTGGCTGACTGAAAACTGTGATGGTGACATAAAAGGTGAGGTGGCAATCTAGGGGGGTTCATGCAGTCCTGTCCTGGACTGTTTGGATGTCAATTGCCACAGCAGAGATTCAGGGAGGGATTTGGGTGTCTGCCTCCAGGGCCAGTCTAAAGTATTTTTTGCTCAAGACAGACTGCAGATTTACTGGCCAGTGTAGACTCACCCTTAGAGCTAACTGTAATAGCGATATTATCTCAATATACCAAAAGCACCAGATCCCGTCTGATCTTGAAAGAGTATGTGGTGAGTATGTGGATAGGAGACGTACAACAAATGGCAGGTGCTGTCAGCTATATTTCAGAGGAAATAAATGCCAAAGGCCTGAGGACCCCTTTGCCAAACAAAGCCTTATGAAATTCATGAGGGTCTACATAAGTCAACAAGTGTCAGGAAGGTACATAGATACATAGTTAGCATTGTGTACACACTAATGCCAATCATAATTGGGTTGCTGTGAGTTTTCCGGACTGTATGGCCATGTTTCATAAGCATTCTCTCCTGACGTTTTGCCCACATCTATGGCAGGCATTCTCAGAGGTTGTGAAGTTTGTTGGAAACTAAGCAAAGGAGATTTATATATTTGTGGAAGGTCCAGGGTGGGAGAAGAACTCTGTCTGTTGGAGGCAAGTATAAATGTTCTAATTAATCACCTTGATTAGCATTTAATGGCCTTGCAGTTTCAAGGCCTTGCTGATTCCTGCCTGGGGGAATCCTTTGTTAGGAGGTGTTAGCTGGCCCTGGTTAATGTTGTGGCACCATATGAAAACTATCACAAGCTGTTTTGCAAATTGTGGACATTGCTAGGGAGAAATCTAAGACTGCATAAGGTTGAAGTTTCCAGCCTTCATTTTACCAAGATTGCTTTAAAGCTGGTACTACATGCCTGCCTATTAAGAATGAAAGAAATCAAAAACTTTTAACACTTCATCAGCACATGAAGCTCATTAGATTAAGGTGGCCTTGAGTAAAATAATTGTTTAAATCCAAATGTATTACAAACTCCCCTACAGACTTATTATACAAACTTATTGCATACTCCCCTCTCCCTTCCCCACAAAGCCTTCAGGTTTAATTTATGGTAATAATAATAATCATGGTGGGGATGCTATAGACAGCAACCGTATTTTTAAAAATCAGCACCTTTAAATGTAGATTTAAATATAAATTGATGCAAGTAAACAAGAGTGCCAGAAAATGTCATGGTGTAGCCCCATAAGTGTTCTGCAAAAGTGTGAAAGCTCTTTCAATGCTCCCTACTTCATCATTTTTATGTCACTGCCAAAAGGACAAGACCTGAAATGTAAGTTATTGTGATAAACACATTTCCCGTTTGCTTATGAGTTCTGAGTGATGCAAAAGAAAGAACTTTTCTCTCTTTATAGCATCAATCCAGTCTTGGGAACATCTGGCTCATAGCCTTCTCAACAAGATTTGTTCCACCACTACAATTTCATTGAAACATCTGTCATTTATATCAAGCAGTTGACAAATGCTCTGTGATGGATTCCAAAAGCCAACCTGTTAGGTCATTAAACATCATTTGTAGAGAGAAAGTTAAAAACAGAGCCCCTCTCTCCTTGAAGATGGCAAATTCCAAATATCAAACCAGAACACCAAAGGTGCTCTGCCTGCACCAAAGACACTTAATTCATTCCAGAAGAGGTGTCTTTATTTCCTCTCTCTCTCTCTCTCTCTCTCTCTCTGACTCCTATATTTAATGACTGTAAATCGTTCTCCACATAAAAGACAATCATGTGTTATTGAGAGTCATTACATGGCTATTGTTTAGCAAATGTGTTTATCTGCTTAAAACACTGAAAGTTTCCAGAAGCCTCAAATCCTCAGGGTTTTCCAGCTAGGCTGGCTTTTTAAGGTTTGTTGAAAAGCTGCTTTGTATTTCTATTCAGCAAAGCCAAGTCTCTGGTATCTTTTTGCATTAATGCTGCGCTATTCAAAAGGAGGAGAATGGCACACAGAAACTGAGAATTTTAAAGCACACACTTTTAAATGCCTTCTTCAGCAACTGTAATGTTGGAGCCTGTTTTCAGGTGGGGATTAGGTGTTGTTTAGTGCCATTAGATGTGTATGCTTTTATTTTTGGTAACAGCAAAAAGTTTCAGAATAGCATAAGTGTATTTAAATAAAGGAAGATTTTGGAAAAACGAAGAAATTAAGTTTCAAAATGTAACTTCAAAGATTAGAGGAAGATTGAATAGACCTGAAAACTTGGTTATTCCAATGTGCCTTTGACTAATCGGTTGCAACCTGACCTAGCCCTACCTTAATACCCAGCCTCTGCACTTTATTACTAGCCCCATTTTACCAGTGGCTTTGCAATATATTAAACATGCCTTATTTTGCCCTGCCTCCAGCTCTGAACACGCCCTTTGCATTCGGCTTTCGGTTATTGGTTATTTTGAGTTATATTTTTATGCTGTCATATATGTTTCTATGATTTAATTCATTGTTATTGCAATGTATTTTATACTGATATATATTTAATGCTGTATTACTGAGCTTGGTTCCCATGTAAGCCGCCCTGAGTCCCCTTGGGGAGATGGGGCGGGATATTAAAAATAAAGTTATTATTGGTAGTATTAGTATTAGTATTAGTATTTTTGAGTTTGTGTTTAAGAACCTAGTCCAATTTTATTTCTACCTTGAGTAAATTCACTCAAATAAATGGGACATATTACTCTCAATTGATGTATATCCCATTCATTCCAGTGGATGTACGACAGTTAAGACTAACTATATATTTAAACCTAATTACTTTCTTTTTAAAAAAATCTCAGACTAAAATGAAAACTTTAATGTGATCCAGAAGATTGCTGGTTTAAATCTTATTCCTTCTACACTCTACAACAATAACAAAAACATAGTTACCAATCTTATAGAAGTGCTGTAAGACTTCTTGTGATCATGACTAGGAATATTAAAGTATATACCAATTAGCATCAACAGGAAAGTCAGGGTCTGAGTGACCTCTTGACAATAATTGCATTGCAATTGATCCAGCATTTTCCTTCCTCCACCTCTGAAAATAAATGCCAAGATACTTTTAATTATTTATTACCCATCTTTCTCCGTTTGGAGGATCCAAAACCACAAGTACTGAATTATCAAACCTCAAACTGAAATCTGTGTATGAAATCATATTTCTTCATCATGTCTTAAGGCTTGTCTACACTAGAAAAAAGTTGTATTTGCATCTTGGGAAAGGGACATGTTAGTTGTGGATGAAACTGGTTGGTGGGAGATGAACATTCCCACCAGGAAGTTGTTCTTTTTTCAAAAAAAGAAATGTTGTGTGCACAGATACTTTCATATGCATATATCAGGGCACCTCTGCTTAACAGAAAATGTGCATATTCATATGCATGACAGAAAAAAAGTGAAGACTACACAGCCGTATGACCAAAAATAATGCAACAGATTGGAAACGTGGAGCACTTCCTAATGTTGAGATTAGTCTTATGGAAGGAAGTATGTGCCCTATGATCATAGAATTGTAGATTTGGAAGAGACCACAAGGGCCATCCAGTTTAAACACAATTTCACCACAATGTGTGCGATATATGTGGCATTGACAGGATCACTGCTGGGTCAATTCGGATCAGGAAAATATGGTTTCAAACAGTATGTGTAGATTAGCCCCATTTTCAAGAAGGATTTTATTTTATGCATTGCATTGCATTAATTTTGGCACTTTCCATAGTCCCCACTGATTTGGGAGAAAAACTATTAATTTAATATTAAGTGTAGAATGATATTGTAGAAATGTGTATAGTTTAATCACTAGAATAAATATTGTGTTACAATTAATATTGGAGGAAGGGGGCAGATTTACTATTAAACCATGTAATACAGAATTATTTTCTGAATGTATGTTCTAAATTTCATACTGAAATCCCAAGCCTCTAAAGTTCATAGCTCACACCTTCAAACAATGTCCGAAGTGTCAGTAATATGAAAAGCCATCCTTCAAAAATTACGTATTAACTCACTGATAATGCTACCAGCTCCAAGTAGCTTCAAGCAGGTATCATTCAGTGCAACCCTAAAAAAATAATGGTTTTTAGTTTAATACTAGTCCACAATGGAGGGATAAATTATTTTCACAGAACTGTCTGCAGTAGCTTCCTACCAATAATTGCTGTGGATTTTTTTAAACAAAAGCAAACAGAATTGGCACAATGAACTCCTGATTCAAATGGCTGCTAGCTCACATATTAGCAATGCATGTATTACTGTTTATTGTGAGTATGGTCTTATGCATTTCCCAGACTTGTATATTTAAAATACAATCAGCCACCTGTATTCACAGATCTAACCATCTATGACTTGAAAATATTTCCCAAATGTCCAGCCAAGGTGACCATTGGGATTCTGAAACGTGTAGTCCAAAAAATATCTCCTCACTGGAAACTGTTTTTTGTGTCTTCTTTAGACATTACATATCCCATGGTAAAAAATCAAAAGTATTGCCCAGGTTTCATATTTAGAAATCAGTGAAAGTTGAGTTAATTATGACTACCATAAATTCTACTCATTTGAATGTCTTGTTGATTATTATTTGGACCTGGTCTCCAGATTAACTAAATTCCTGAAATACTCAGAAGAAAGTTTCCAATTGTTCCAGTTTGGTAGGGATGGCTTCAATTAATCCAGAATATTAAGATCAGTCTTGTCTTTGGGAGAACCAGGTCCAAAGGTGCTCTTCTAATTAAAAAGGAACTTGCAGATGATGAGTAATCTCAGCTCCCATGCCAAGTGGGCACTCAGTCAGTAACATTTTTATTTCTGCTCTTTGGAGCTCATATAAAATTAAACTATGTATTTACATCACATACATACATACATACATACATACATCACAGAGCATTCAGATACAGGCAGGCACGAACATCCACAAATGCATTGTAACAGATGTGCACTCATTTGGTGTTCTGTTTTGCAAAACCTGAACTCCTAAAGCCAGAATGGTACTAAACTAAGTGTGTCTGTTAAAAGTACAAAGCAGGAATGTTTGTGTGCTAGACAGCATGGTGTGAACAGCTTATGCACAGGCCATTCCCAGGCATGAAGCCAAACTAACTCAAAACAAAATGATAAGTCTGAAAGAAAATGTAAACCAGTGATTGACCTAAATGAATCCAAGGAAATGCACCACATTAATATGAGGGCAGGTAGCCAGACAGTAATGCTCCTAAGATGAATCACTGAAAGAAGACCAATGAGATCTCATAGCTGATTGGAGGAAATGAATTGTTTACATTGGGGGAAGCTGTTGAAGATATGCCCCTGAATGGGTAAGCAGAGACCTGAGATACTAGAAAACCAGCCCTCAAGGTACAAAGGCCAGACTGATGAGATTCAGTCTCCTATAACCTTGGCTGTTTTATAACAACTTTGGTGCCAATAATGCTGTTCCTAGCTGACAAATACCCAGACAATGCTGCTAAGATGGAGTTCCAGAGAAGTTCTCAAAATGCCATAGTAATTATCATAGTTTTTATTTAAATAGACACATAGTCATTATGATCATAATGGATGAGCATATGTGTGTGGTGGGTGTATCTATCTATCTACACAGAGAGAGAAAGAGAATGCTACTAACGTATAGCAGTGCCCAGAGAATATTATGTCCTACTGATGTTCATTCACAGATGTTAAGTTGAAACAAGATGTTTAGGTTCCTAAGTTTCTTTAAATAAATTTTATGCAAATTAAATAATACATTATGAAGTTCTCAATTACATATTATATTTTAACATTATAGCAAAAAAGGAAGAAACAAAAAGTCATAAATTTCAATAAAAGCAGACCAAATATTTGAATATTAGTCCACTTCTAAATTCCATTGTTATATCACTCCCTTTAATTTTGCAAATTTTGTTAAATCTTCTGTTACTGGATCACAGGTTTCTTTGTAATACGGGGATATCATTATCTTAGTGGTCGATAGAGCAATAATTGGAAAGCCCTTTATACAAAATTATTTCTTTATGTGTAGAAAAAATTGCCTCCTGCCTAGAAAAAGCCAGATCCTGCAAAAAACAAAAAACAAACAACACCCATTAATTTTGTGCAGAATAAATCCCAAACTGCACATAGCCTCCAAAAATTGTATAATTTTCAAGATTTTCTTGCAGCAGGACAATTTCTTCCTTCAAGAATGACACCTACCTTAGGATGTAACTACAACCATTGCATTGGTATCTAACCATGCATATCTTCTAGTCACACTATGATGATATTTTTGTGTACATGTTCTGATCTTCATCCCATATTCTTTAATCAGAATTTCAGAAGAATGTAGAAATAATATAGTTGTCTTTTATTTCTCTCTTTAAAAAATTAAACATATCAGGATTGGACACCCCAGAAGGTGATCTGCTGTCAGATGTTGGAAAAGCTGATCAGACAAGCTCATTCATTCCAATTTCCAGCTCTCATGTTAATGGAGAGGGTTGGTTCAAATTATCTCGAAAGACAGATCTCCCTTCTTGACACTCTTCCACCTGGCAACAAGTCTGATTAACATTTAAAGTGGGGATTCCAGGAGAGCAGGTTTTTAGTTGCCTAGGTGACAGACAGAAAACAGAATTTGTCTCCTTATGTACGACAAACAGAATTCAGGCCCCATTCTAGCTAAAGTGGCAAACCTACTTCAGAGTGTACCATTTTGGATCGAAAGTGAGGTGATGTGGGAGCTCAGAAGACTGAATAGTCCTGTATTCAAAAGCACCCTTCCATAGGCAGATAGAATATTGATTAACAGACAGACACAGATGCACATATTAAAGTTAGAGATGGTTCTGCAAGCTGTTATATGCCAGGTCATACCATTTGCCCATTTTTTAAATCTTGCTGGGATCTCAAGAACTGCTCACTTCCACCCCTGACTGCTTAACCTACAACATTCTCTGTGTAGGGTACTTACTCTGCCACTGAACTACAGTCTCTTCTAGTGACTCAGTGGCCCTTTCTTCCCCAAAGAGCTTCAACACTTCTTAAACTGAGCACACTATGCTATTTGCTTTGAAAACTAACCACACCTTGGTCATCACAAGCAATTATGAAGCATCATCCAGTTTGCTGTAAAATTAATATCTTCTTACACATTTCTGTATAGGAGTGAGTATGCTGTTGTGCTCCATCTTCTCAAACCCTTCACTGTTGGCTGTGTTGGCTAGCACTAATGGGAGTGGTGTTAAAATAAATTATAGCCTGTACACAGTATGGTAAAGTTTTGCCAGAAATGTGCATGAAAAGTGATTGGCAGGTGTGGATGGAAAGGACATGGATGGAATGAAAACAGTGAGAGTAAAGAGGTGCTCTTTGGCATAATGTGATGTGTCTGAGAGTCTAGTAGGGACATGTTTTGAAGAAGACAATTAAAATGATAGGAGCTAATGTAGGAAGAGAGTAGTTGGGAATGGTAAGATGACAGAGACTGGCTGGAACTGTGTTGAGAATTATGAATAGATAAGCACTGGATTTGTTGTGCTACATCATCCCAGTCCCAACCAGTCCCCACAAACTTGTAAGCAGCTGGTATGACTGATGAGGCTCTATTCACCTGGCAGTCAGAAAACAGCTAAATAATATTTCCATCAACTATTGGGAGTAATCTCTGGTTTCCAAACATTTCATACTGATGACACACTTTTTAGATATTCATCATTTTCCAACACAGTAATTCAGTTTTACTAGCAAACAGAGGTTAAACCAACTCTTTAAAGGTGATATGGATGAACGCATACACAAATCATAATATATAAAACTTATGATGGCACAAATATCTCATAAAAACCTTTCATTTATATTTTAATAATATTTGATTTATTGTTTATTTTACATAGACTCAGAGGATTCGCATTATGTTTATGCAACACACCTACACATTGCAGCCGACACACTAATGTGCCACAACACACAATTTGGAAAACTCTGCTCTAGTGTGACAGACAAAAGCAAGTTCCCTGTCACAATTTCCCATTGCATTGGAGATCACTCCTACAGAGAGCTTGTTGGGTGGGAGGGAGAGTGAACCATCAGTCAACTGCTTCCCAAACAACCTGCATCGCAGTGGCTGCTGTCTGATAAATGGAGATTGGGGGCTTTCATGGTCCCTATGTATCCTACACACATTCTTAGCTGACCAATATAATTCTGACCATTGTGTATATAAGTCTGGGAGATGTATTCAGTACCTGAAGGTGTAGTTTAATGATACTTCATAATGTTGATATGACAGAGAGAAGTAAAGAGCTGAGGATTACTTGTATCTTAGACTTAGATTAATCACACAAGCTTTATTATAGCTATGCCTTGTTTATTAATACCAAAAACTATATAGACAAGTGGTTACAGATACTATGCAGTCATAAAAGTCAAAGTACCTGAAACAAGTGTTTAAATGTATTTATGTTTGCCAAACTGTAAGATGGAATCCAAGATGGGATCTAAACAGGATCAGCACACGATCCAACAAGATCAAGAGATCCACATGTTCTCCATCCTTGATACACATGATGCCATGCCCAGGGCTGGCCCTAGGCAATTTTCAAATGTAAGCAAGCAGTATTTTTGGTGCCCCGCCCCCAAACCAATCATTGAATCACAGCGCGGGGATGAGTGCTTCTTCGCTCTCCCCCCTCCCCCGTCCCAGCTTCAGAGGTGCAGTGGGAGGCTCCCATAGCCGCTCCGAAGCCGGGAGGGGGGGGAGTGCGAAAGAGCACCCATCCCCAAGTCGTGGAATCACAGCATGGAGATAAGTGCTTCTTCACTCTTCCCTCCCCCTTCCCGGATTTGGATGGGCGGTGGGAGGCTCCCACTGCCCCTCTGAAGCCGGGAATGGGAGGAAAGTGCGGAAGAGCATCCATCCCCGTGCCTTGGAGATGAGTGCCTCTTCGCTCTTCCCTCCCCCCCTCCCGGCTTCGGATGGGCGGTGGGAGGCTCCCACTGCCCCTCCAAAGCCGGGAATGGGAGGAAAGTGCGAAAGAGCACCCATCCCCATGCCTCAACTGCGCCCTCTAGAGAACTGCGCCTTCAGCAAGTGCGTAGTTCACGTATAGCCCCTGGCCATGCCCCAAATACTGTTGCTGTGACTTCATTTTTTTTCCTCCCGTGTTTTATTAATCATCTCACATTTTCTCCCATTTAAAGCAAGGTAGACAACATTCTCAGATCTGCAGAAGGGGAAATACCCTTCCGGATGCTTGATCCAGAGATTAGGTTTGAAGCTACCAATCTCTGTAAGCACTCAGTTGATTTTCATTAGTTCCTTGAAAAATGCTATTATCTGATTTCTGCTGTCTGAAGGAGAGACATCTCAGGAAGAGTTCTGTGCACACAAATCTTGTCATTCGGCCAGGAGTGTATACAATTTACCCCATGTTTCAGTTGTTGAGTATAAAAAAATTGAATGTAAAGAAGAATAAAACTTTCTTTTAAAAAAGTCAAAATCATTTGATTCTATTTGACATATGACATTGTTTGAAAAAGGTGGAATCTTTTATTAATAAAAGAGCATGATCTTTTCCTTTTTTGAAAAAAATACTGAAACACTACAGAACTAGTTGAAAAAAGAATAAGGGTAACACCAGTACAGTATGGTCTTTGTTAGCTGACATAGTTCACCTGTCACATTTGGTTCCCACAGTGGATTTTTAATAGTAATTTGCCATCTTGACCTTTTCCTACATTTGGCCGGTTTAATGAGGGAGGGAGTCTGAATTTGGGTGGGTCATATAAATGGGGCAGCATACCAGAAGGTAGTGAAGGATTACATGACAGTGGGGAACAGGCAGGGCCATATGACATATTGCTGAGCATAAGACAATCAAATTCCACTGAAATTTATGGAACTTGACATTGTAGATCTGGCAAATTAGAATATGTGAAGCATAGGAAAGGTACTGAAAAAATTGGTTTTGAGAAACACTTCTGGTATCAAGAAGAAATTTTTTTAATCCATGTTGAGAAGCACAAAACAAGACTGTAAAAGTATTAGTCCGCTGAAAACTATATGCTCATATATTATAGACAGAGAATAGCTTTTCAGATCTGCAGGTGATATGAGGGAACTAGTTTGTTGCTTCCAGATTGTGCTTTTTCATTGTTTGTGTCCTACTGTTGATTATGAGCAAACAGATTTTGTAATTATAAAAACTGGGCAAACCTACTTGTATAGGTTATACTGGCATGGAAAAAGTTAGTGCATACACCACAACCAATATTGACTGTGCCACATTTGTCTTAACCTCCTTTTGATACTCAAGGAGTTATAGTATACATTTCCCTAAATGTTAACAATACAAAAGAAAGTCTATGAATTGGCCAATGACAACAACATGTTATCAATTTGTCTAACAAATTGCTTCCTGCAGAGGAGTGATTTCTTCCATCCCTAGTAAGAGTTCTTCTGGCAAAGGAAGACTCCAGCCATCAGAAGAAAGGAGTCTTTCAAAATAACTATAAACTTTGCCAGTAGCAGTCAAACTGACATGTATTTGACAGAAAGTTATCTTGCACACATCCCACTGTAGTGTATGGGAAAGAGTGCAATACCACTATCATGCATTTGCAGTGGTGCAATTCATTTCCACAGAACTTGCATAGGAGAATTTTCAAAGCATTACAGAAATTATACCTTACAATATATGTATGTGCCTTCAAGTCACCTGTTGACTTATGGTGACCTCATGAATTCCATAGGTTTTTATTTGGCAAGTAACACAAATGGTTTGCCAGTTCCTTCCTCTGAAATATAGCCTACAGTTTCTGGTATTCCTTGGCAGCAATGGTAAAGGTTTCCCCCAATGTTAAGTCCAGTCATGTCTGACTCTGGGGGTTGGTGCTCATCTCCATTTCTAAGCCGAAGAGCCGGTGTTGTCCGTAGACACCTCCAAGGTCATGTGGCCAGCATGATTGCATGGAGCACCGTTACCTTCCCGCCGGAGCGGTACCTATTGATCTACTCACATTGGCATGTTTTCGAACTGCTAGGTTGGCAGAAGTTGGAGCTAACAGCGGCTGCTCACGCCGCTCCCGGTGTTTGAACCTGGGACCTTTCGGTCTGCAGTATCCCATCCAAATACTGACCAGGTCTGATCCTGCTTAGCTTCTAAGATCAGACAGGATCTTGTGTTTTTAGGCTCTTACAGTTACAGTACTAAATGTCAGAATCAACTTGTTCTGTCATTTTAAACTTCTGAGGTATTTGAATCTCACTTCTTTTGAAGTCAAGAAACAAAATGAAAGGCAGTGTGCATGGGTATAGAGCCAGCACGGTGTAATGTTCTAGTATTTGACTAAAGACATATCTACACTAGAGCATTAATGTAGTTTAACACCACTTTAACTATGATGGTTCAATTCTATGGAATCATGGAAGTTGTCATTTTACAAGACATTTATGCCCCTTCCACCCAGCTGTGTAAAATCCACATGGAACTGGATTATATGGCAATGTGGATTCAGATAACCCACAAAGACGATATCGTGGATTATCTGTCTTGTTATTCTGGGTTATATGGCTGTGCGGAAGGGCCCTTAGCCTTCTCTTTCAAACAGTGCTGGTGCCTCACCATATTCCAAATCTCAAAATTCTATAATATTGAGACATGGCATTTAAAGTGGTGTTGAACTGCATTAATTCTGAAGTGTAGATACATCCTAGGACTCCAGGGCACAAAGGTTTAAATCTCCATTCAGCCATGGAAATTTATTGAGTGACTTTGGGCAAGTCATGCTCTCTGAATCATACAAGAAGGCAATATAAAACTGTCTCTGAACAAATCTTGCCATGATAATGCAAAGATTATCTTGCGTTATAGGATTGCCATCTACACAATCAGTTTAAAACTGTATTATACGGTCAGCATAGACTCATATAATGTGGTTCATTAAACTGCATTATATAAATCTACACTGGCCATATAATGCAGTTTCAAAGTGTATTATATGGCAGTGTAGATAGGGCCTTAGAGTAGCTATAGATTGGAAACAACTCAGAGACATAAGCAATTGTATCAGGACATTATTAGGATAAGCAAGGGATATGGATAATTCAAGCCCTCAAAGCATGTAACAACAATAAAATATAAATCCAAAACAATTAATTTCATTTAAAGATTACTTAAAAATTAAAAACAAAATTAAAATTACAATAAAATGGCTATTTAGCACCCAACAAGTTATGTCTTCTTCAACAGCAGCTGAGTTTATACGCTGAAGGTTGCTGGCAAAAGAACAACAGTGAAGGAGCTAAGCCAACCTAGCCTCCCCCAGCAGGGACAATTTAATTTACATAAATATATAAATGACTGAAATCATATCGCATACCAAAAAAAGTCCTGTGCCAAACACTAGATTGACACTAGAAAGACAAGAAACAAGATTAAAGGATAAAGAGGATATGCTTCCTTTGACATCCTTTAGGCAAGTGCTGCCAGACAGCTAGGCTTCAAAATGGAGGTGTACATTCTGCACTAATACGGTCAATGTTTCTTCCTATATACATAACCTGATTCAATTTTAATGAAATCTGTTCTACTGAGTTAAGGAAATAAGACACTATTTACTTCATTTGCTGAGGGGCGATTTATCATCCTATTGCAAACATCTTTGTGGTTGCTGTCCTGTTCTGCAATGCTTTACAAACAGATAAGCATTTGGAGTATGGAAATCCAGCCTTTGGGATGGTGGAATAAAAAGGCTACAAAAGGCTCAAAAGGAGCTGTAAATATAGAGACCAGAGGTGAGAATTCTAATGCATCAGCCGTGTAATTGCATTAATTCAATACAATGATTAAAGAGCTTTCAAGCAATACTACTGCCTCGGCCAGACAGTTTCTGATTAAACAACAGAGGTGTGAGAAAACTATTATGGATCAAAGATTGATAAGATACAGGCTGGGGAAGAAAATAGGTTGGAAAGATTTAGAAAATGATATTAAGTGGCTCTGAATGAAAGAAATATGTTAAATATAAAATGCACAATGGAGTGTGCTATGCTGCATTATAAATATGTCATTAAACAAATGGCTTGAAGAAGAGAAAAAGTCAGGACAAGAATGAAAATATTCCAACCTGGGTTGTTCATTTGATCTTCTGGCATTTGTTTGTTGAATATCAGACTGATTATTGTTAACAGAACTGCGGGTGCCCCCCCCCCCCCCCACACACACACACACACATACACCAAATGATAAATATATCTTCTACAATCCATGAGTACATTTGTTGACTGTCAGCTTGTCTGCAGTTACTTCACATACAGTTTTGAGAAAATTACTCATAAATAGTTGCAATATAGAAAGTGTGGCCATAAATATGGCCAAATTGATGGGTGTGCCTCACTGCCTGGCTGGTTTTGTCTCCATCTTTTTCTCTTTGGCTCCAACTTTTGCCATTTTTCCATTCCCCTCGGAGCTTTTCTTTTCATCCTGCTTACTCATGTCCTACACTGTCACAATTACTTCAACCAAAAACCAGCAATATGTGTCCAATTAATGTGGTTTACATTATCAGGTAAGAATCATATGATGATGGAATCATAGCGTTGGGAGAGCCTACAAAGGCCATCCAGTCCAACTTGCTGCCATGCAGGAATACACAATCAATCAAAGTTATTACTTCCATGGCTACCAGTCATCACTTCCTGTGTCCTATTGATAATCTGTCCTCCTCCATCTATAATGTCCTGGTAGCTTCTTTCTTCTCCCAGCTATGACCACCAGTATTTCTGGACTTTGAATACAACCAATGAGACTTGGGCATATGACCACACTGCAGGGACATATGCTATAAATGGTAGAGGATTATGTACAAGAACAGTACTTTTAAGAAAAGTGAATGCATACCAAAGTAATCTATACTTGAAAGGTTGTAGCATGATGCTCTAGGAACCAGGGTATTATCCCACTACTACTTTGCTTTGCATGGTTCAACATGTCTTTAAATTTATTTGTGTTAAAAATAACTTTCAAAGTTCTGCCCCATTTCACTGAAAATATCAAGTCATTCCTGGCTTATGGTGACCTAAGGCAAAGCTATCATGGAGATTTCTTGGCAAGTTTTCTTCAGAGGAAGCTTGCCCTTACCATCTGAGACTTTTCTCATGTCAGGAGCAACTTGAAAAATTGCAAGTTGCTTCTGGTGTGAGAGAATTGGCCGTCTGCAAGGACGTTGCCCAGAGGACACCCGGATGTTTAATGTTTTACCTTCCTGTGGGAGGCTTCTCTCATGTCCCCACATGCAGAGCTGGATCTGATAGAGGGAGCTCACATGCTCTCCCTGGATTTGAACTGCTGACCTGTTAGCTAGCAGTCCTGCCGGCACAAGGATTCAACCAATTGTGCCACCAGGAGCTCCTATCTTCTCAGGCTGAGGCAGAGAGAGTGAAACTCATTCATGATTACCCAGATAGGTTTCCATGATCAAGTAGGGATATAAACCTTAGTTTTCAGAGTAATAACCCAATAATGAAACCATTACACCACGTTGTCAACATAGTGCATCCATAGGCTCAAAGTCTATTTGGAGTTGCCTAGTAAAAAATCAGAAGGTAGAGATGAAGGATTTTAATAAATATTTATAATTTATTTACATTGCAGAATATGATGTTGCAGAATTTTCCTTTAATTCTCCTTTCTATAATGTATGTACATTGTAAAATGTGAGATTCCTTGCTGCAAACATTTCTTTTGTTTCTCTTCAGACAGGGTGTATGCGTTACATTAGTCTTCACTGCCAAGGTAGAATTGAGGGCAACTTTTATCAAAAGGAAAAATTTAATCCACCAGCTCAAAAAGCCACAGAGAATTAGTTTCCTGTGCCTAAGGAAGTGTTTGTTTTGTATTTCTTAGACATCAGCTGCTTTTCTGCATGGGAAATGACTTTTGAAACTGAGAGATTCAAAAGCATTTTTGATGTGGAAAGAAGACAAATAAATAAAAGATCTCAGCCATTTAACCCACTATGTTATACATAATTGGACCCAATTCAGCTTTGAAATGATCTGCTTTTCTATCACTTGAGCTTGCGCCACATTAGAAAGCACCATATAAATCAAGAGTAGGCAAAGCATGGTCCATGTTTTCCTGGCCCCTGGGTCACTTTCTTTTATAATTACCTGGTTGGGGGAATAGAGAGCATATTTACCAAAATTGCAGATGATACCAAATTGGGAGGGATAGCTAAAATCCAAGAAGACAGGATCAGAATCCAAAAGGAGCTTAACAGATAAGAAAGGTGGGCCAAAACTAAAGAAAATGAAATTCAACACAGAAAAAAATGAAATGCACAGATATAGCTTGAAATCAGTACACATGAAAAGGATTTTGGAGTCTTAGTCGACCACAAGCTGAACATGTATCAACAGTATGATGGGGCAGATGAAAAGGTCAATGCAATTCAAGACTGCATCGATAAGAGTATATCGGGGGAAATAGAGGTGCCACTCAATTCTGCTTTAATCTGACCTTATCTGGAATACTGTATCCACTTCTGGACACCACAATTCAAGAAGGATATTGCCAAGCTGGAACATGTCCAGTGGAAAAGCCAATGGTAACAAGTCTGGAAGCAAAACCCTATGAGGAGCTGAGTATGTTTAGCTTGGAAAAGAGAAGATTAAGAGTGGACATGATGACCTTATTTAAATATCTGAAAGGATGTCACATTGAGAGGAGGGCAAACTTGTTTTCTGCCATCCGTTTCTAGGACCCAAAGTAATGGATTCAAATTACAGGAAAGGAGATTCCACCTAAATATTGGAAAGAACTTCCTCCTGGTCAGAGCTGTTCAGTAGTGCCTAAGAGTGTCATGGAGTCTCCTTCTCTGGAGGTTTTTAAGCAGAGGCTGGATGGCCCTCAGTTGGGAGTGATTTTATTGTGTGTTCCTGAATGGTAGAGGATTTGAATGGATGGGCCATGTGATCTGATTCTATAAAAAGTGGAAACCAGGAAAAGTGGCCAAAATGTTCCTGAATCTAGAGAACACTGAGAGGATTTGGAAGCAAAAATTTAGGTGTAGGGGACACTTCAGGAAAAGATATATCTCTCCAGGATCTACGAGGTAGATATTGCACCCCCCCCCCACCATTTTATCCACCACTAATATAAATAGTAAATCTTATAAATAAATTTCTGGCGGGTGAAATTTGACCCTTTAGTCTTTTAGTGCTATCTATGATTAAAGCGTTTCTTCTCTGTTTGAAATCACTCTTGAGCGTTTCCTTAGAATACTTCTAGACAACCCCTGCTTAATTGTGATGCACCATAAAAATTGGTCAGACAAAGTACTGTTTTTATAACATTACATATATCCCTCTGAAATTGCTTATATTTGGAGCTTTCTTGTGCTGTTTCTAATTAACCCCACATCTTAAAGGCTGTGGAGATGCGGACATGTTTTGCATATTAATACACTCCTCCGCACTAATGTTGCAATTAAAGTCACTTCATTTCTCTACAGCATTGGTCTTCAGCTGGCAGGTCATGACCCACAATTCAGTCTTGGCCTGACCTAAGGTGAATCTCACAAGGAGAACCACCAACATTTTCTCTTCAATTTCTTTTTATAAGACAAGAAGAGAGGGGGACACACACAATACAATATGCACAAAGAAAAAGACAAATATGAAATATATAGAGAGAGCAATAAGATGATTATCAATAGCAATAAATTAAAAGTGAGTACAGACAAGTTTGAGCTTGTGTCTAAAATTGTTGAAAAATACTGATTTTATCAGGACCAACTATACCTACTCAAGCAAAATAGGGCAGGTGTCTCAGGTGGTAGATAAGGCAGGGTGGTGATAGTAGCAGTAGAAAGAATCCCACCCAGCCATTCCTACTGAGACTCTGAGGATACAGCCACACTGTGGAATTAAGGCAATTTGATATAACTTCAACTGCCATGGTTCTGTGCTATGGAATCTTGGGATTTTGAGTTTGGTAAGTACCAGCACTATATGCCAGAGAAGGCTAGAAACTTTATAACCCCCACGTTTCCATAGCATTGAACCATGGCAGTTAGTGGTGACAAACTGCATTAATTCTACAGTGTGGATGCACCCTGAGCCACTACCCTTCTTTGGAAAACGGAGCTCACCCTGTGCCCCTGAAGTAATATTCTGTCCTTTGGGGTAGTGGGATTTATGTCCTATTGCCAGTATAGGAGATTTCACTGCCATTTCAATTGACTTCTGTGCATGGAATGGAAAAGGGGGAATCCCAGAAGCATACAGCCCATACATTCAAACATGTTGGAAAGTACATAGAGGTAGTCAGTTATGAAGTAATGTCTGTGGCTATCAGTAAACTAGTAATCTGGGAGGACAGAACATAATCTAATGTGTCTTGGCAACTTGCCCACATTAAGGAAGCAAGTTTTATAGCAGAGAATGGGACAGGGATGACCTTCAGGTATGGTGTGATTACCTGAATAGATTCTAGGAGTCGACAAACGGATTGGCCCAAGGCAGGTTATTTATTTCTCATGTCAGAAGCAAACCAAGGGTACCAGTTGTAATGTATTTGAAAACACAAACACAGTTTTAAAAACTTGGCATTATACTAAATGTCCTTTGACCAGTAGCTGGCCACTTGGAGTGCCTTTGGTGTTGCTATAAGGAGGTCCTCCATTGTGCATGTGGCAGGGCTCAGAGTGCATTGTAATAGGTGGTCTGTGGTTTGCTTTTCTCCACACTCGCATGTCGCGGACTCCACTTTGTGGCCCTATTTCTTAAGGTTGGCTCTGCATCTCATGGTGCCGGAGCACAGTCTGTTCAGCACCTTCAAAATCGCCCAGTCTTCTGTGTGCCCAGGAGGGAGTCTCTCATCCAGCATCAGTCATTGATTGAGGTTCCGGGTTATAGCCTGCCACTTTTGGACTCTCGCTTGCTGGGTTGTTCCTGCAAGTATCTCTGTAGATCATTGCCTTGGTCCTTTCATTGCTGGCTTCTACTTCCCAGTGGATGTCAGGTAATGCAATACTGGCTAAATAGTATAATTTCTCCAGTGGCATAGACATCCTGTGATAATGCAGCATGTCTCATTAAGAGCCACATACATTGTTTTAACGTGGTGAGATTTATTCCACACTGGGCATGCATATTCAGCAGCAGAGTAGCAAAGGGCAGATGTCTTTACTGTGTCTGGTTGTGATCCCCAGGTTGTGCCAGTCAGTTTTCATATGATGTTATTTTTAGTGCCCATTTTTTGCTTGATAGTCAAGCAGTGCTTCTTGTAAGTCAGAGCATAGTCCAGAGTAACTTCCAAGTATTTTGGTGTGCTGCAATGTTCCAGTGGGATTCCTTCCCAGGTAATCCTCAGAGCTCAAAATGCTTGTCTGTTCTTAAGGTGAAAAGGACACATCAGCGTTTTAGATGGATTAGGGATCAGTTGGTTTCCCCTGTAATAGGTAGTAAGAGCACCTAAAGCTTCAGAGAGCTTCTGTTCAACCATTTCAAAGCTCCCTGCTTGGGCGGTGATGGCACAATCATCAGCATAGATGAAACTCTCTGTCCCTTCTGGCAGTGGCTGGTCATTTGTGTAAATGTTAAACATTATTGGAGCACGCATGCCCCTAAAGCTTTGGTTAATGAATTATGAACCCCATTGTATCTTGACCTGTTGATGGCCTATTTTGTTATTAGTTCTTAAGTCTGTGGTTGATTGATTTGTATGTTTTGTGTTCTTATGTTCATTTTTGTATTATGTTTAGTTATTATATGGTGACACAGTGTGTTAAAGCACTGAGCTGCTGAACTTGCGGACCAAAAGGTCGCAGGTTCAAATCCCGGGAGCGGAATGAGCGCCCATTGTTAGTCCCAGCTCCTGCCAACCTAGCAGTTTGAAAACATGAGTAGATCAATAGGTACCGCTCCGGCGGGAAGGTAACTGCACTCCATGAAGTCATACCGGCCACATGACCTTGGAGATGTCTATGGACAACGCTGGCTCTTCGGCTTAGAAATGGAGATGAGCACCAATCCCCAGAGTCGGTCACGACTGGACTTAACGTCAGGGGAAACCTTTACCTTTACCTTTACCTTATGGTTTCCTTGCTATGTTGGAAAAGCAACTGAATTTTTTTTCAGTAATGGCAGTGAGTATCACAATCTACTATGCCTAAAGATAACAAGGTGGACAGTTTTATTGTGATAAAAGGCAGGCTGAACAACACACATGACTTTGTCCTTTAACACTCCGTTTTTATTTTCCCTGGACCCGCCACCTACGGTGGCTGCCTCGTTTACCTCCAGTTTTCTCATTTAAAACAAATAGTACAAAGAGCAGGAGCCCAGCCCCTGCTCTTCAGGTGACATTCCCATTGTCTTTCATTTAAAATATCTGAGTTTTTTCATCTTCATTAACTGTGCCTGTAAAAAAATACATGTTCTTTTTGCCCTTTTCTAACCTGGAATGAAAGTATCAGTATTGAAAACTCTGGCAGCATGTAATGCAGGTTTCAATGTAGACAGGATGAAAGGTAGAATTATCATGCAGTTAGCTTTACTGGTCTGCAGGTTTCCATTAAATGGATGTCTTTGCCTTGCTATCCTTCACTGTAATTGCCATGTCTGGGAAACTGACTCTCCCTTGAGATTAATCTATTTTAAGTTTAATGGATCAAGGGAAGCTACTGAAAGACTTATTTTTTTAAAAAAGAAAAGAAAACACCCTAACTACACTTGGTTTCTTAAGACCAAAGGAAAACAGCATTGTCTTCATCTGTATTAATTTTAGACATCTTCTTGGCACCATCCCAGGCAAATATTTCCATTCTATGATAACACATCTGTATTTATAAGTACTGAATAGAATGTAAGATTAACATGGAAGTGAACGGTCAAAAATGTTTTGAAGGAAAGTTTAAAAATGGAAGCAGGCATGAATGCTCACTTTTCACATCAGATTTTATATGGAAAATCTATAGAAGGGATTTGATCAGCACCATCTGTGTTGTTGAAAAATAATTACTTTGTGTGGGAGAGAGGATCTCTACAAAATTCTACATGTCAATGGAAAGGTGTTTCCAGTTCATGAAAAAACACGGCAACAACATAGAGTTCTAAATATTATTTACCTATTGGGAGAAGGAAGGGATTAATGATCAATTCAGTTTGAAAAAGATGCCAGACACTGGTAAAGCCATGTGAAGATGGTGATGATAACAATTTAATTCAAAGAAATATGTTTTATGTGAGATCAATATTTAATACAATCAGGGCAGACCTGAAAAAGCTTTTATTAAAGATTGTGCCAACAGTCCATATCCAATCCCACCATTCACGGCATGCCAAAGCACTCCAAAATTCACAGAGAGCAAAAAAGACATTAACTTGTATTTCGGCAACTATTTATCTTGACCTTACATATTGCTCTTTATAACCCAGTCCTGGTCATCAAAATGGTATCTCTTACGGTACTTAATCTGAATGCCAGTTTATTAAACATCTGTTTCCATTTCCATCAATGGTCTGTTGCTATCATTTTCCCAAAAACGACTTTACTTATCCTTCCCCATGAGATTGTGGTGCTGTGAATAAAATACACAACAGGTTGCACCATATCTTCCTTCATGAATGAAGGCCTGTGTGATGAGTTTTGCTGACTCAAGAGACTGGAGTGATTGACTGGAACAGGAGTCCAGTAGGAGAACAACTTGCTGGGGGTGTGCTGGAAGAGACAGCTGCTAATTCCTTTTGAATATGCAGTGTTCCTTATAAATATATACTATGCTGAAAAACAAATAAGCCATTGTAGAAGGAAACTAAAACTCTCTTAGGAAAAATGACTGGGATTCTTTTGCACCTCTGCTACCCTACTCAATGTGCCTCAAGCAGATGACCAGTATCAGTAGAATTTTATGGACTAAAGATTTTCACCAATACTTGGGAGTTTTCTAAGGATCTTAAAAAGAAGCCAGTTGTTGTACTTGGCCCAACTTAGAATTTATTGAATTCTCCTATAATCCGCAGTGTATTCTGCATACTTGATGTTTACAAGATTGTGATAGTGGAAAATACAAGAATATCTTATTAGTGTAATGATTTATATGGATGGTTTAACAATTGCATTTTCCCAACTCCAGAGAGAGAGGGGGGGGAGGAAGAGAGAGGTGCACTATGGACTTCTTCATAAGGGACTAAACACCCCCGTTTTGCCCCTTTTCTTTGCAGCCTGGACAGAGACTGCTGAGCATCATCTGACAACACCTGGCAGGCCCTGCCTACATTCCCCCTGAAATGGAGGGGAAACATGGGAAGGTGCTTTCTCCTCCACTAGGGCTACTCACACTTTTCTCCCTTTTTCTCCATATGATGGGGGGAAAGGGCAGTGGGGCAATGAAAATTGCCACCCTTTCTCCCATCTGATGGGGACAGGGACAGGGTCCCAACGTCCCATCCCCACCATGTGATGGGGGAAGGAGATTGGGCACACGTGGCACCACATGGCACCTTACACGCCTTCCTTTTTGCTGGCGACTGCCAGCAAAATGGCATGATCCCCATGGGTGGTGTGAAGTGGTCCTATAACTTCCAGCATGATAACTCTGAGAACATAAAGACTTAGATATGTAAAGGTTTCCCCTGACGTTAAGTCCAGTCATGTCTGACTCTGGGGGTTGGTGCTCATCTCCATTTCTAAGCCAAAGAGCCGGTGTTGTCCGTAGACACCTCCATGGTCATGTGGCCAGCATGACTGCATGGAGCACCGTTACCTTCCTGCCAGGGCAGTACCTATTGATATACTCACATTTGCATGTTTTCGAACTGCTAGGTTGGCAGAAGCTGGAGCTAACAGCGGGCGCTCACTCTGCTCCCCAGATTCGAACCTGCGACCTTTCAGTCTGCAAGTTCAGCAGCTCAGCGCTTAAACACACTGCACCATTGGAGGTTCAAATACTTAAATACTTACATGTAAATATACATAAATGTAAATCACAGATTCAGATCAGTGGACCTTGCTTCCAAGTGACTCATCCAAAGTGAACAACTGGGCCGCAACTTAACGGTTTTCATTTGTTTTATTTTTATCAATGCCTTTTATTTTTGAGATTGAAATATATCTTCATCGTACTTCCCAGTCATTCCCATCTGTTAATGACAGTCTCTTATTCCAAGACGATTTTGTCACATTTAGTACATTTTGAATTCAAAACCCTCATATGCACCTATTATTTTTGCTTATTTAATTCTGGCCAGTGCCTTCTATGTACAATGTTGTTGACTATGGGCATTAACTTTTCATGCACCTGGCTTTTGCTCTCCATTATAAAGTGGAGGAGGAACTTGGAAATCTTTCTGTGGTGTGAAGAGAGTTGGCAAATGCTGCTGCCTAAAGCCATTCTCCTATCAAGAAACTGAGCCATTGTTACAGATGGGAAGACAAGGGGGAAGCCATCAGAACATGAGAATCAATGTGTGCTATGTTTGCCTTTGTTGATTTTGACCTGTTTTTCCAGCCAGTTTCCAGGGAAATGTCTGTCTCCTTCCATTGAGAGAGATGTTTTTCAATTATGTTGTTTTAAAAATCTATCTAGACTGCTAGTGCTAATTGTGTACATGACTATGAAAGCTGGACAATGAAGAAAGATGACAGGAAGAAACCTCATTCATTTGAAATGTGGTGCTGGAGAAAACTTCTATAGAAACAGTGAACAGCTAAAGAAACAAATAAGTCGTAGAGCCAATAAAGTGAAGATGATTAAATTGAGGCTGATGTTCTATAGACATATGATGAGATGGCATGACTCACTGAAAAAAGACAATGATGATTTGTAAAGTGGAAGGCAATTGGAAAAGAAGACTATAGACACACACACCCTGCCGCCACCTAGAAGATAGAGCAGGGTACAAATAAAGTGTTATTGTTGTTGTTATTATTATTATTATTATTATTATTATTATTATTATTGACACAAAAACATAGTATGAGACAACAAATGAGATATATATGCTGGATATTACACAATCAGAAGTTGAACACTTCCCAAGTGTTTAGGACTGTGTGATGTATTATTGGATGATGCGTGCCGATCCCAGTTGACAGATTGTAATTTTTTCAATGTTTATTGTTTCTAAATGCTGGCTGAGATCTTTTGGCATGGCACCCAGTGTGCCATGCCAGTTACCACTGAGACCACTTATACTGGTTTATGCCAAAGCCTTTGCAGTTCGATCTTGAGATCCTGATAACAGCTGAGTTTTTCCTGTTGTTTTTCATCAATTCAACTGTCACCTGGTATCGCAACATCAATAATCCATAGAATCATAGAATAGTAGAGTTGGAAGAGACCTCATGGGCCATCCAGTCCAACCCCCTGCCAAGAAGCAGGAAATCACATTCAAAGCACCCCTGAAAGCCTCTGCTTAAAAACCTCCAAAGAAGGAGCCTCCACCACAGTCCGCGGCAGAGAGTTCCACTGCCAAACAGCTCCCACAGTATCTTTGTGTGCTCATTTTCTATTATTATTATTATTATTATTATTATTATTATTATTATTCTCCAGGTAGGTGGATTCAATCAAAGCAGCCATGGCTCTGAGATTGAAATTGCTGAGCAGAGCACTTGATGACCTGGGTTCCTGTGATTGTCACTTAGCTGCTTCAATAATACTATCCCTATCTGAACGCCTGCTTGCATAGCCAGGTTTTGAGTTGTTTTCTGAACACCAGAAGGGAGGGGGCTGATCTAATCTCGTTCGGCAGCCAGGCTTCTAACTGGAGCAAATTACAGGGAGTGGTCTACCTCCCTGTTTAAGGAGCTCCACTGGCTGCCGTTTATTTTCCGGACCCAATTCAAGGTGCAGGTGATGACCTACAAAGCCCTGAACAGTTTGGGACCCACCTACCTTTGTGACCGCATTTCCTCCTATGAACCCACACAATCTCTTCATTCGTTGGGGGAGGCCCTCCTCTCGTTTCCGCCGCCGTCACAAGCGCGGTTGGTGGGGACAAGGGAGAGGGTCTTCTCCGTGGTGGCCCCCCGGCTCTGGAACGCACTCCCAAGGGAAATTCTGCTAGCTGCCACTTTGGAAGGGTTTAGGAAAAGCCTGAAAACCTGGCTGTTCACACAGGCTTTTGAATAAGTACCACCCTCTTGAATGCTAAATTCTTGTACAAATGGTTATCCTTGATCGGTTGCATCCGCATGGGTAATTTCTCTATATAGCCTCAGGGTTCAACTCACTCTTGGGTTCTCCCCCATGTTCTTATAGTACTTTTAACTTCCTCTATGTCTCACTTAGTGCACTTTGATCAGCCCATCCTTATGTTTTTATTGATGTGTTTTAACTTTGTCTTATCAATGGTTTGATTTTAATTGTATGTTTTAATTTCTCATTTGTGCATTTTCAGTATTTGATGTTTTTGTATGTATACTCTTTTGCATTTGCAAGCCGCCCTGAGTCCCTGCGGGGAGATAGAGGTGGGGTACAAGAATAAAATTATTATTATTATTATATTATTATTATAGGGAGGGAATTCCACAGCCGAGGGGCCACCACCGAGAAGGCCCTGTCTCTCATTCCCATCAATTGCACCTGCAAAGGCAGTGGGATCGAGAGCAGGACCTCCCTGGCTGTTCTTAGCACTCGAACTGGTTCATAAAGGGAGATACATTAGGACATGTAAGCTTGACCAGAACCATTTAGGGATTTATAGGCTAAAGTCAGCACTTTGAATTTTGCTCGGTAGCAAACTGGCAGCCAGTGGAGCTGACACAGCAGGGAGGTTGTATGCTCCCTGTGAGTCACTTCAATAAGAAACCTAGCTGCAACCCGTTGGACTACTTGAAGTTTCCCTCAAAATGTCTCCTTCAGAATCTTATTGCTTTTTTCTTTAGAAGTAAAGTGCTAAGGTACAATCTTATCCCACTCTTAATTTCCTCCCTTTTCTGATAATCTTCTTATGCTGGTGGCTGTACATTGAAATTAGTCTCACCGGCGTGCAAAGACAGAGATATTCCCCGACTCTTGATTGAAGACAGTGGCAGGAAGCGGAGGACAGTTGAAAGAGGATGGGGAAATGTTGTAGGATGGCTGGCCATCCCCGAAGACAGATCTTGCCAGTGTAGGCTGCATCCCCACTCTTAAGGATGCTTTCCCCTGCTTCCCCCCTTCCCTTCTGCCCATGGGATAATATTCATAGTCAACTATGTTGTTGTTGTTGTGTTTATTTCCCTTGAGCAAGATCACCCACTTCCCATGCACACCAAAGAGAATGTGTTTGCGAAAGGTTGATCCTGCTGTAGCACTATTATTTCTGTATTATCTCTCTCGACGAGATACTTTTAGAACAAATTTTAACCCAACTGGAAACATCTGTGGAGGGTGTGAGGAGTTGGGACATTAATATAGCATAGTACATCACAGTACAGTAGAATACAGTATAGTATAGTATAGTATATTATAGTATAGTATAGTATAGTACAGTATAGTATAGTAGTATAGACCCTCATAATGGTTCTTGACCTATGGGAATGCCATGAAACTGATAAGGTTTCCTTTAGCAATGATGATTCAGATATGGAAAGGAAAAAAAAGGAAAGTCTGCAACACTTAATATTCTTTAATATCTAAAGTTGCAGTCCATGTCATAATCCAGGGTGTCCTTTTAAGAAAAGCCAGAAGAGCATTTCAACAAGAAAATGACAAGAAGTATAATGTAGTGACATGCAATGATGCTGTATAAATTGGCACAAATCACTGAGCCTTGAATGTGATTTAAGAAAGTTCAGTAACCTATATTTTAGTTGCCAATTAAATTTCCATATTCTGCTGTCATATTTTGAACCACGTTGTCTATAAATAGTTTGAGAAAAACACAACATTTAAAGAGACCACCTAGGGACTCCCAACAGCTCAGCAAAGTTGCTGCTATAAATTAAAATTGCCTTCAATATATGATAATGCTGTATTTTGGCGCATGCTCCTTTTTAACATAAAGTTTTTATGTGTGCAGTGGGGGGACTTTTCCTGTAATTAAACTGGCAATGAATAAATGCTTACCACTGTTTTGTCCATTGCTATTTACAAATAACAGCTTACAAACCATTCAGTAAAAGGCTTTCCTGAAACCCAAATGGAATGTCCTCCCTTCAAATGTGAGCAACAGGAAGGTTTTGTCTCCTGTCAGTCACAGCCCTGACAAGCTCTTCTTCTTTTAAAGCACTTCAATTTTTCAAGCTGTTGGAGGGATTGCCACAGATCCTGGGGGCATACGCCTGAAAGCAAGATCATAATTCAGCAGTAGGAGGTCTGCTTATCTCACTCAGCAGTGAGCTGGCAAAGGACAAGAGCTCCGGCTTTGTTTATGAAAGCAGTAAATAGTCCGCCTGTTTTGTGGCCGAACTGGTTTTAAGGGCTATTGCTGGAGAGATGTTTGGTGAGGGATATGTGAGTGTGTCCAAGCACAAGTAGAGAGCCTGTGCCCTTTAAAAAAACTTTCTTAGAGTTACAGCCTCTTGATCTCTTTGTTCAATGGTTCTTTTTAAGGGCCCATTGTCATTCAGGAAATCCCGCCACCATCACTAGGAGAAAAGGGGAGAGGAAGAGAGAGAAGATGAGGGACAGGAGGTGGCATTGAGTAATTCTGGGTAGTGACTGAAAAGCCACTGCTTGTTTCATAGACAGACACAATGCAAGTGATGGAAATGCTTTGAAGTACTCTTTTATAACAATTGGCATGCAGTCATCATTAATAGCACTATTAATAGTTAATCATTCTGCCCATTCTTTTAGAAGTGAAGAAAACACTAAAAAAAATAAGACTTGCAAATATAAAAATAGCAAACTACTTTTGGAGCATTGAAATGATAATTTTAAGTATTTTTTCTAAAAAAAAACTTTTCAAGTTTTTGTCTCTGCTATAAAGTTATGAAGAGTCTCATACATTGTGCTTTCCAATTCAATATAAAAAAGACGACAGTATGACTCCTGTAGCTGTGTTTGAAAAAAAATACATCTAGGCATTTTCTAGCTTTTCCAGGAGAAGCTATGGTATGCTTCCATCAGAAATTTATTTATTTATTACATCACTTCTACCTGCCCTTCTCACCCATCAGGGGACTAAGGGTGGCTTACAATATAAACATACACATCAAAAAACAGTTTTCATCAAATTTAAAAATCATTGAAATTAAAAACTACAATAAAATTAAGAATATACATTAAAATACACATAATTATACATTTAAATATACATTTAAGGTGCTTTCCATGTCCAGGTGGGGTCTGTCATATATTCATATATTCATATCTCATTTTTGCTGCTACTCATGCTCAAATGCCTGGTCCCATAAGCACATTTTTGTTCTCTTTTGTTCTCTTTCGGAAAGACAGGAGGGAGGGAGCCTGCCTGACTTCAATGGGGAGGGCGTTCCATAGGCGGGGAGCCACTACTGAAAAGGCCCTGTCACTCATCCCCGTCAGCCGCACCTGTGAGGCTGATGGGACTATGAGCAGGGCCTCACTTAACAATCTTAAGCTTCGAGGTGGGTCGTAGTAGGGGACACATTCGGACAGATAAGCTGGGCTTATTGTCTATAGACTATAGAGTAGTATAGAGTAGTGCTGGAGTAGTGACTATAGAGTAGTGCTGGAGGACCTAGCAATGTCTAGATAAGTATTCTCAAAGCATTCCATAGATCCTCCATTGCAACTCTATGCTATGCTTCTGCCAAAAGTTGTTTGTTCAGTGAGGTTCCCTATTACCTGCATTTTGGCAGATCCATACAAAGTCCTGGACCATGTGGAATGAGGGTGAAGCTGTATTAGTGCAGGACTTATAAAAAGTCTATGGTGCTTATCCCATTGATAATATGAGAGAGTAGGTAGTTATATAAAGCCAGGCAAACTGCCATGGTGCCAGGAACACTGTCATATAGCTGTTCATAGTTTTCATATTTGGTATCAGAATAAAACATACTTCCTTATTTCATAGGGTCCAAGAGTGCATATATGCATCTAGTAGCCTGTTTATATCATCAGGTTCCTAGCACACAGGCAACATCAGCATAGTATAAACTTTTCTAAAGCTTTATTCACCCATTGCTATTATCGTGTGTCATCCCACTTTTTATGTGTTTTCAATCATCCAAGTTCCTCTCCTCCTCTCACTTTCCCACTTTTTCCTCAGCATTGCAAACTGAGTTGGTAGTGCAAAAGTAGTTTGCACTAATTTAACTTGAAGGGGGAGGAGAGGCCCTTCCCAGTAAACTAAGGGCCCTTCCAGACATGGCTAAATCCTGGAAAGAATTGGGATATTATATCCCAGTTCCTCCCTGGATTTAGTCCTCACATTCTCCCCAAACCTCAGCATGTTTGGGGGGGGGGGGGGGGGGAGGTGGCTCCATGTCCTCCCGGGTCAACCAGAGATTGACCCAGGAGGGCATGAAGCCAGCCCCCAGCCTGCCATTTACTTCCTGAGAGTCCTGGGAGAGGAGCCAGGAGCTTTCAACAGAGTGGTCTGCGCATGCAGCCAGGCCCCTCAAGTAAGTTTAGGGAGTAAATGGGAGGCTAGGATGGAAGGGTGGGGGGAGCCATCCCACTCCTTTGGCTCCAGGAGCTGAAGAACTAGGATCACTGTGGAGATTGATCTCCAGGATCGCGAACGCAGTCCCAGAAGTCATTCCCCACAGGGCCTATATCTGAAACGATCCGGACCTTACATTAAGGTCCAGATCTTTCCAGGTGTCTATTTAATCCAAACTATACTGGGAAATCCCAGTTTACTCCATATTAATTTGGGTTTATCTGATGTGGTATTTGGATGTCTCAGGTAACCCCAAGACAGGTCCCTTGTTTTGGGCCTGTCTGGAAGGGCCCTAAGGCAAAATCAAACTTCTGTAGTGTCCCGTGTTCTTCATTAATAACCTTTGTCATCTTTACCACACTATGGAGGTTTTTGGCCACATGCACCTTAGCTTTCATCTCTCAAATGCTGAAGGGTATGAGATCAGACACTTTCACTGCAGCATTCCCCTCACTACTGCTAGTAATAATCATGCTATGTCTACTAATAATAATTCAATTTATGTCCCACCTTTTTTCTAGATGATGGAGTGGAATATAGAAGATGGTGGTGGGACAGAGAGAAAGCCCTCTCCAGACAGTCTTGGAGCTTTGAAGGGTTCATACAGGGAGATACCTTCATTCAAATAACTTGAACCCACATTGCATAGTGCTTTATTAGTCAAAACCAGCTATATAAACTGTGCCCAGAAATAGACTGACAGCCAATGGCACTGTTCCAATAAAGGAGTAGCACTTGTGAAACCTTCTTTTTCAGAAATATAATATGATGGGGGGGGGGGGGGGGTAGGATGCATTATTTTACCAGTCATCTTAAGCAAATGGTTCAACATACATATTTCTTATTATATTTGGTTATTGGAGATATAATCAGCTTTGACTGTTCCTTTTCATGTCTCTTACAGAATTTATAAATATTATCATATTCTTATTGGACCACACATTAATTTTATCCTCTAAAGTAAAATTATTTGAAAGTAATCTTAGCTCTTTTGAGATATGCTATGGACTTGTTTACTCTTGCATGAAATATACTAAACAGGAACTAATCAGAAGATTAATTGCAAAAGAGTAGCCTTCCCACAGGCCACTGATTGAATCTGACTAGTAGATAGACTCTTGGTATGATCTAGCATGGGTCTTCCTATGGTCTTAAAGTTTATTTCTTTTATGTGCTGCCCTTTAATTAAAATCCACAACAGAGGTACAGAGAACTGATAGGAAAGCTAAGGTTGGCTTTACATTATAGAATCAATGCAGTTTGACACCATTTTAACTGCCAGGGCTCAATTGCTATGGAATCCTGGGATTTGTAATTTGGGGAGGAATCAGCACTCTTTGGCAAAGGAGGCTAAAGGCCTTGTGAACTGTCATCTCCCAAGATGAAGGGAACAGCAGCTCCAACCCAATGTGTCATATATTCCTGAGAAAGAAATGTAGATAGGTGTAGGGTTATGTGTGAGAAAATGTCTAAAATGCACAAAACTTCTGCTAGTAGAGATAAAACAGATTATTTTTACCTTGTTTCAGTAACAGTTGAAGGTGGCCTATGACATCCTCAAAATTAGCAAACTAGCCCACTGATAACCACCTAAAATAGCTGCCATCAAAATCAAATCACACTATAACCCAGAAAAGCAACAGAACTGTATTTTGCCACTTTCACCACCCAACATCTGCTTGAACAAATGGCTTACAAGAAATTCAAGACGAATCATGTGTTCTTTTCTGATTAAGCATATTCTCGATGCTGGGGAAGAGGCTGCTCTCTTCCCAGGGATGATTCAATCGGAACGATAACGGTACATAGTACAGCCCAACTTGAGGATTTCAACTGATGGAAAGTGGGGTTGTGCATAAATAGAGATGCTTCTCTAGATAACCATGAATAGATAACCAACTTACTGTTCTCTTCAGAAACTGCTGTGTGTTTGTTTGAAACTACTAGACTCAACCAGATGTGAATCAAAAAGAAATGTGGCAGTGGTGATTATGATTAGACGGTGTTGATAAGTTGGCACAGAGACTAAATTTGAGGCAGAGATGCTGGGAATGAGAAACCCATGGGATTTAATTTGCTTCACTGTAATATGCTTAGTATGATGGGCAAAAAAGTGTAAAACTGCATGGCCTCTCTGTTTAAATGTTTACAAGCAGAGGCTTAACCTTTTCCTCAGTTTTGTATAAGAGGCAAAATATATAGTAAAAAAAGGCATTATTAAAATGCAGTCTTTGTTCCAGATGCTAATATCCCATTAAAATACAATGGTCATGTCTTATTTTAGAACCATGTAGCTCTATGGTGCATAAAATACTTGCATCAGAAGCACTTAACTTTGTGAATAGACATACAATCTTTATAGATCTCTAGAAGTATTTTTACTTTCTTAATTTTGGCAATCTTGTTGTGTGCTGTTATGACTTAAGAAAAAGACAGTGTATTGTGTTGGATTTCGGGTTTGTTTGTTTTTTAGATTCTTGGGAAAGAACCAAGGTAAATGTTACATTAGTAGTAGGAGTCTCTTTTTTAAAGAAAATAATGTTTAGCTGTTCCCGTTGACATGAACTGAACCTTTTGGTGACCTTTTGGTTTAAAGATGAAGTACTTCAGTACCAAAATCAAAATTTTGTTTAGTTCAGCTAGATTTGATGTCATTACACTTAAGGAAGTCCTCATAATTTAATATCACAATAGCACAATATTTTTATCCAGACCAAATGTTGGGGGAAAGGAAGGCTAAAAATAAACAGACCCATCATCATTGTCATTATGATTGCTGTTGTTATCATGATCCACAGTCTGCACAACAAAACAGGAAGAAAGACAAACCATATAAAAGGTTACATGAAACTTTGGGTGAAATCAGATGGCTGTCTTTGAAACATTTCAATAGCACGTTTCTGAGCTTTTTTGCCGGCATATATGTTTATGTTACTTTAATCCGTTCCATCATTCATTCCACATCCAGACTACTGATGATCCATGATCTCAGGATATTCCCTGTTATTCTTCACAGAACTGCTGCAAGTTGTTTGGATTGTTGATCCAGTGAATGATTTTCACCAAGTTTTAAGGGAGTGATCTTATCCTATCTCCTCCCATCCTGTCTCCTTGAAACAATTCCTAAACTAATTGTTCTCGACTATTATTACCTTTTGTCTCCCACCCCTTCCATCCCAGTAGCCGAGCAATTAGTATGGAAGTGGCCATTGCAACTTTATAAAACAAACTAATACTAGCATATTTCAAAGTGAGTAATCTGATTTTAACAACACATAGGACTATAAGTATTGAACCATAAGGAAGGCTGAGCGAAGGAAGATAGACACATTTGAACTGTGGCATTGAAGGACAATTCGGAGAGTGTCTTGGACTGCAAGATCAAATTAGTCCATATTCCAGGAAATAATACCCGACTGCTCACTGGAGGGAGGATATTAGAGGGAAAGATGAAGTACTTTGTCCACATAATGAGAAGACAGGAAAGCTTGGAGAAGATAATGATGCTGGGGAAAACGGAAAGAAAGAGGAAGAGGGGCTGACCAAGAGCAAGATGGATGGATGGTATCCTTGAAGTGACTAGCTTGACCTTGAAGGAACTGGGGGTGGCATCGGGCCAACAGGGAGCTCTGGCATGGGCTGGTCTATGAGGTCACGAAGGTTGGAAGTGACTGAACGAATAAACAACAACAAACAAGGCTACAAGTTCAGAATCATCCCAAGCCCTTAGGTTTGCGGGCCAAAATCAGAGCTGTAGAGACTGTCTGTGGTAATATCATTCAGCGTTATGCATTAAGCACCAACTGAAGTTGCTCAGTTTAGCATTCAAACACAAATGCATATACAGAGAGAGAGAGAAGGGAAAAGAGAGAGGGAGAGGGGGAACATGTGCCCCTGTTTGAAAATTAAGAAATCTTAGCTAAACAGGCTATTCCCTAGAGCAAAATGAAATGGGAGCATTATCCTTCCTTTATGGAGATGGAGCATTTAAGCTAGCCAACTTGCTCTTAGCCAAAAGGTGCAGAGCAGAGGATGAGTCCTGGTGCCACCATGTTTAGGAAAGAACGAGTAAAATTTCCAAGTAAATACATAGACATCTGGTGATTCTTTGCTAGGACAATCAATCAATTCAGCCTTGTGAATAGTAGCAAACTGCTGGTCTACCAGATAAGTTTGATATTCACACCCAACCCATTCTTGTTTCCTGGAAGTCAGCCCACCAACAGGGGCACATTTGCACCCTTGCCTCCTTCCGGTCCTATGAAGACTGTAGATCTAGCAACTCTCATTCACAGTATGCATGAATACATATTCTGCTTTAGTGATACATCCAGATGATACTTATTTCACATTATGCTTCCATCTGCCCTTTTTAACCATACATATTAAACATAATGTGAAACCTTCCTTTGGCATTATTGAATGTACTGTAATGTAAAGTACTGCTTAATGTCCTACACTAATCCATACCATAAAATACATCAAAATAAGAAAGTTCAAACAACATAAAACAGTACTGTAGCATCATACCCTGTTCAATAGGTATGCCTTCCAGATGGTCTGATGCCTTATTATCATGTCATGGTCCTGGAAGGAAATAGGGCTCTCTGATTTCTTTGGGTTGCTGCTGTTTCTTGTAATCTTTAAGTTCTTTTGGAAAGTAGAAAATCCATTTGAGAAAAGCTGGGGAAGCTTCCGAAAAAAGAGAGAAAAGAATCAAGTTAGGACACACCTACACTTTTGCAATCATCAAAACAACACCAGAAATAGCATTCTCATTATGGAAGTGACTCCACGCAGGCTTTAAAAACACACTACAAAAAGGCATCATACCAAATCACTGCAGTTTACATTTACTGGATTATTCTACAATAAAAACAGTGCTGGGAATAAAAGTTGGAAAGATTGGAACAAGAGAGACATTGTGTGAATGACGAATAACAGAACATAAAGATGTTTGATTTAACACTTGAAATGCCACAGTTCTCTCACCCCAATTTCTCCTATGCTTCTGTTCCATTCCTGAATTGCAAGTTTTTGTCATCCGATCAGAAAATAAAATAATTTAAGAGAAATTGTATAGATCAAGCTATCGTGAAAATAGAATCTTAAAAGGGTGTCCAAACAGCGTGATTTTTGAAGGAACCGATTTCATTAGCTTCACTAAAACAAGAAAAGCACTAAACATTCTGGGGCCCATCATCATCTGCTGCTGGCCTGTGCGGGGGAAATGTCATCTCTTCAGCTGTTGGCGCTTGAGCAAAAACAAAGTCTGCACAAATCTATCAACACAGGGCACCATTGTGGGCTGCGGCGGGTCCTTTGAAAAAGCCCCGGTGTGCTGAATATTAACACCATTTCACACATTCCCAAGACGTATGCAATTACCTCCGGGAGAGGAGCTGGGAATGTGAGGTCTCGAGGGCTCAGATAATGACATAAAATAAATTGCAACAATTATCCATGTATTTTTCCAAGAGACATGTTATTTAAAGCCTATCTGGGCCTTCCAGAATGAAAGACAGAGGAATGTCCACTTTATGAAATTGCTATTAATGTGTGACCTAGAGCCGAAGACAAGGTTAATTATGGGTTTTTAACAGAAGTTTCATTTTGGCTTAATATCAGTGCCTGGCTCTTAAATATTGAAGTAAGTTACATTTTTCAGGGACAATTGCCTTTGAATGAAGAATGACAGGGCTCTGATCTTTGTTGACCCTTACAACTCCCACTGTGTAATCCATAGCAACTATGTTTCTAAGGCAACCGGAGAACACGTAGTAGAACAGGATAAAACCATGAAATCTGATGTCATACTTTCTCTGGGATACAAAATGGAAAGTAATCTCTTAAAGCAGACTTATTAAATATTGGCCCTATTGTGTAGAAAGGATGAGATGGTTTCTGTTTAATAGACTTCCCATTCCGTAGTGCTCTGAAGTCAGAAAAATAAGTGCAGACAGCAAGTTAAGCAATTGCAAATATGTTTAGGATTGAGGTGGATGACATGTAACTCCCAAGTACTCCACTTCATAGTAGGTCGGGAATTAACAGTGAGCTACCTTTCCATCCAATTACTCTTGTGGCTTTTTCCTTTATTTCTCATAGAAATGGGGTTCTGAATAGAAATTCCTACAGAAGGGCCAATCTCTAGTTATCTTCCTAAGCAATTGGTCATGAAGAAATAAGATTTGGTTGCCATAATTTCTGCAGTGCAATGTTGCAGTTAGGTCATTTCAGATTTAAGAATTTGGCCCTTTAGATTAGGCCAGGAATGGTTGCTGGAGAGGAAGTTTTAAGGTTGCTTACCATCACCAGTCATGCCAGACACATGACCTTGGAGGTGTCTATGGACAACGCCAGCTCTTCAGCTTAGAAATTGAGATGAGCACCAACTCCCAGAGTCGGACACGACTAGACTTAATGTCAGGGGAAAACCTTTACCTTTACTACAATCACCCTAAGAAGCCAATGGCTGTCCAATGGCATCTGGAGGATCACCATTTGAACACCACTCTTTTAGACAGCAAGGGGTTAGCTGCATTTACATCATAAGACTGTAAACCAATTCTCAGGGCCAGCCCTGCCATTAGGCATAAAGAAACAACCACACCAGTCAGGTGAATGAGAAGAAAATGTTGTAATTTCTTTTTTAAAAACTAACGGGATAAAGAATTTGTGATATTTTCTGTCTTATTAATATGATAATGCATTTGTGGATTTTTCTGCCTCAGATTCCAAAATAATTCAACTGGCTGTAGATGTTACAAAACACCTTCATGTGAGTATCCAATTTTCTTCCCTGTCTCAGTCAGCAACATGTCATTGGTGGGTTTTGCCCATTCTCTTGCACAAAACTGTAGACTTCTGCTCCAGTGCCCTGCCTTGAGAACAGCCCTGATGTAGTGGGATGTCCTTCAACCCTGAACAATATATTTTATCCTTAGAATCATAGAACCATAGAGCTGGAAGTGACCGCATAGGCCAACTATCCAACCCCCTGACATGCAGGAAAAGCACAAAGTACTCCTTCAAATACCTTCTAACATATCATTCCTAAGAGTTATGCTATGGTCATCCCACTTTTGTTAATACTGACTACTTGCCTATTGTGTCGTTATGTGCCTTCAAGTTGTTTCTGATTTATGGTGACCCTAAGGCAAACACATCATGAGGTTTTATTGACTAGAGTTATTCAGAAGGCTTTTGCCTTCCTCAGAGGCTGAGAATATGACTTGCTCAAAGTCACCCAGTTGGTTTCCATGACTGAGCATGGATTCAAACCTGGTTCTCAAATCCACTATACCACATTGGATCACTTGGCAAGTGTTAAACTTAATAATTCACAAAATAACAATGCCTTTCCCCCCAAATATACATTGATGCTAGTTATATCCTAAAAAGCAAGTTAGAACTCTGACAGGTTTCAGTAGGTCCTTGAGCCCCTTTACTATGCTGAAGTGTGTTTCCAGAGCTTGCAAATGTTACCTTTTCTGAACTACAACTCCTAGAATTTCTCAGTCAATATAGTCACTGGAGAATTCTGGAAAAAACAGTCTTCCAAGCTCTGTGACTCTGCATCTTGACTCATTCTTCACTGAGTCTTTCTTTGCTCAAAGAGAAATATGTGTATTCATGTAATTATTTACTTTCTAATTTGTATCAATAAATGGAGTCACTGTAATAAAGTTTGGAAATAGTTTAATTCTGGCTTGATGTCTCCTCATGAATTATTATTTGAACTGTAAAGAATTAACTGGACATCACAAAAATCCCTTGTGCTAACAATACTGCAAATTAAACTATTCATCTGTACAAAGGTACAGCCAACAGGGTGGGAAGATGCTAGAACTATGTAAATGCATAGCTCTGATGACTTGTGTATAATCTAATGGCTGTTAGAATAAAAGGAACACTGCCCATAATTTTGAAGTCATTTGACGATATATTAAAGATTGATCCCATCCTGTGAACCAATTGCATGCCTGATCAAAAGGCCCAGAACATGCTTATATCCGGGATCATTCATATTAATTCCTCACATCATTGGTGCTGGAGCTCATCCAGACTGGTGAAAAGCAGCAAAGGCTATTGCTTTATGGATCAGATTTTTTTCTGAGTTTATTCCTCATTCCTGGGACTGAGTGGGGCTTTTGAAACCCAGGGCAAGAGGTGTGGGTTTTTTTAATCCCTTAAAATCTGGTATCAGTTATGGGAGCTTCCTGCATCAGGATCCATTCATTTCATTCTTCCTATTCCTCTGGGCATCCTGCTTTCATGGGTGAAGGCATGGAATGAACCAAACATTAACCACACAAGAAATAACCACAACTCTAGTGGAATGCGAAAACCTAGTATATTTATGATGTGACTGGATGCAGGAGTGGGAACACCAGCTATAATATATGCAATGTTGTAAATAACTTAATGTTAAATATTTTAATGTTTTATGATATGTCTGATTATTTATATAGTTTTCAATTGGCTTATTTATGGTTATATGTACTGATTTTAGACTTGTAATGTTTTCTTTTACATGATTGTGAGGCATTGAATCTTTGCCATTTACTGTGTTGTTAAACCACTATGAGTACCCCTGGGGGTGAGAAAAGTGGTATAAATAAATAAATAAATAAATAAATAAATAAATAAATAAATGCAGTTTAGGAGCATAATACATAATAATCTGGAGTTCCCAAAACCCAAATACTCCAAAATCCAGAATTGTCCATGTGGGTGACTGAGACAGTGAAACCTCTGCTTTCTGTTGGTTCAATGTACATACACTCTGTTCAGCAGGGACAAATGCAAGATGCTCCACATAGGTAGAAAAAATGAAATGCAAAGATACAGAATGAGGGATGCCTGCCTCGACAGCAGTATATGTGAAAAAGATCTTGGAGTCCTTGTGTGGAACAACTTAAACATGAGTGAACAATATGATGCAGCAACTTAAAAAGCCAATGAGATTTTGGTCTGTATAAATAGGAGTGTAGTGTCTAGATCCAAGAAAGTCATGCTACCCCTCTAGTCTGCCTTGGTCAGACCACACATGGAATACTGTGTCCAATTCTGGGCACCACAACTGAAGAGAGATGTTGACAAGCTGTAATGTGTCCAGAGGAGGGTGACTAAAATGATCAAAAGTCTGGAGAACAAGCCCAATGAGGAGCGGCTTAAAGAGCTGGGCATGGTTAGCCTGCAGAAGAGAAGGCTGAGAGGAGACATGACAGTCATGTAAAAATATGTGAGGGGAAGTCATAGGGAGCAAGCTTATTTTCTGCTGCCCTGCAGACTAGGACGCGGAACAATGGCTTCAAACTTCAGGAAAGGAGATTCCACCTGAACATCAGGAAGAACTTCCTCACTGTGAGAGCTGTTCAGCAGTGGAACTCTCTCCCCTGGGCAGTGGTGGAGGCTCTTTCTTTGGAGGCTTTTAAGCAGAAGCTGGATGGCCATCTGTTGGAGGTGCTTTGAATGAGATTTTCCTGCTTCTTGGAAGGGGGTTGGACTGGATGGACCAAGAGGTGTCTTCCAATTCTATGATTCTATGCACAACATTATTCTTAAAAATATTGTTTATAATTGCCTTCAAGCTATGTGTATGTGGTATATATGAAGAATAAATGAATTTTGCATTTATACTTGTGTCCCATTTCCAAGATTACTATGTGTATGCCAATACAAGTATTCTAAAATATGTGGAAGTAATCAAAATCCAAAACACTTCTGGCCCCAGATTACTCAACCTGTACTCCAATATTTCCTGGCATTATTGGCCATTGGAGGATCCCTTGGTAAGAAGACTGGATGTGTAACTCATCCTCTATTCAGGATTCCACTGAAGAATTTTTCTTATTTCATGGCCTAAGTCATAGATCTTCATTTCCCATCACATACATATCAGAGTGGAATTACACCTACAGTATTTATTGATTGCTTATTTAAGCCAGCATTTCATTGGGATGAACTGCTTGTGCTACAAACAGTTTGATTTTCCCAGTGCTTGCACACAAAGGCATCCACTTCCTCATTGCATGAGCAGATGCTGTGCTTCTGCTATGGCATGTTCTGCTTGCCCAGTTCTAAACATATTTTGGCAGAAATATGCCAGCATGTCTTTCCACCCTGCCAGTTTTCAATTTGATTTTGGCCTCTAACTGACCAACAATCAGGATTGCCTGAACAGTATGCTATCTATTTGCAAATATTTACACACTGTTATACCTGAAAAATTTAAAGCAGCATATATCAACAAAATATGGAACGTGCATACTAAAGAATACACACTACCTACAGAAATTAACATATATTCTTTTTGAGATTTATGAAAGAGATGTAAATTTGGACTAAGTAGGGGAGATGTGCTCACATAATATGTTTTTAACATGCATTAAAATTAAGAAAAGCTGATGCATGTCAAAGTTCTAATGGGAAAGCATTCCACATAGTGGATGTCATTACATTAAATATAATTTTAAAGCTCACTACTATTAAAATATTAAATACAAACAGTAAAAATGTGTCTAGAAGGTGGCATGTTATAAAACCAAGAAGAAGGCTGGTTGCCAAGTTGTTGTTTTAAAAAAGAGCAGCATGTAAAACCATAATAAAAATAGAAGAAAAAGAGAAGCACACTAAAATCAAAAGTTATAAGTAACCACAATTCTTAAACGTCTGAGAGGATTTAAAAAATCCCAAGATCATGAACCAAAAGATCGTGGCATAGATCTTTGTAGAGGGTAGTTCCAGATTGGGAGCCACAACTGATAAGCCCCTCTCTCTTGTGACTACTTGTCTCGCCTCATTTGACAAGGATACTTGGAATAGGATATCAGACGAAAACACTAGGATATGGGTATGCAGATAAGAGAGCAAGCTCAACTTTAAATGACCAGTTAAAACTTTAAAGATTACAACCAGACAAGGATTGGCAGTGCAGATGGCATAGTACCACTAGATCATAGAGCCCCAGCTGAGTACATAATGTACAAGGAGGAAAGCATGTCATAAACTAGATCCTGAGAGTTAAATTAGGAAGGTCAGAACATGTGCTGTTTCAAACAAAAAAACTGCAAGCAAGGTTGCTCAACACGAAGTGTTTCTCAACTGCTACCAAACCATTATATAGTACAACCCTACAGTGAGAAAGTACAATTCATTTAATTCAGGTATGCTCCAGTAATTCAAGATGGCACTATAACATGGTAATGTGACTGGAGATTAGTCTGGCTGTATTTGAACCACTTTTTCGTAATGGGATAACAAGAATTAGTCAAGAACCAAATGAGCTACTTTGTCCTTTTTAAAATTATTATTCAATTTATATTTCACCTTTCCCTACTAAATATGGTCTCAGGGTGTTTAATAATAACAAAATATACACTAGAAACAAAATATTAACTAAACATACTATTAAAAGAAATATATTCAAAACAATTTTTTAAAAAAACAATAAAAAGGAGATCATCACATTAACCCACAGACTACCTGATACCAAAGGCTGGTGAAAAGACTCACACAGAGAGAAAATTATCTGTTTTGGCAAGGAATGCCAGAGTCTGGGAATAACTAGTAAGGTATCATATCCAATGGCTTCCACATTCCTAGACTCTGGGGTTAACATAGATCAGGGGTTTTCAACCCTTGGTTCTCCAAATGGTTTGGACTTATTTCCCACAAGTTCCAGCTAATATGGCTGTGCACAGGAATTCTGGGATCTAAAGTCACAAATATCTGGAAAGCCAATGTTTGTAACCATGTTGTATCGTACACTGCTTCTGAGACTGCTCCCAGATCCTTAAATGGTTTGCCCTTGGGCATTAAATTTAGGTGACTATGATCAAGAATCTTTCTTGTGCTTTATGTCTTTTGTATAGAATTCCCACAAAAGAGACAAAACTTCAATTCCTGGGTGTACTAAAGCTATCAAATATTAGAAGAATTGGGGGAGGCAAACTTGGATCCTGGCAAATACATTCAATCCAAAAAGTTAAGTTATGATGTCTAGCTGGCTGCATGTAGTAATAGAGATCAATGTAACAGCATGAGTCAAACAATACCACAATTCCTTTGTAGCCACAGCTAAACAACTGCTGCTCTGTGATGAGTGAGCATTAAAAATATATATAAGAAGAATCTCCTATTAAATCAGGAGGCATGTAATTCTTACTTGTGTGGAGATGTTCTGTTTATGTTCTTAGACTGTTTTTAATCTACTTGCCAGGATTAATTATTTTATCAGCTGAAACACTGGAAAATATTCTTATGTCTAAACACTTTCATGTTTACATTTCAGATTGTTTCTCTTGGCCAGCCCCAATGTACTGTTCTAACTTGACTGTACTGTGAGCCACATGGATAGAGAAACACCGCACAGTGCATCCTTGTATGTACATATGCAGAAGTGAAGAAAATCAAGGCAGGAAGTGCAGAGACTGGCTTAAAACATTAAAAAACAAATATAATGACCAGAGATAATTTACATAACTTTAAAGTAGATGATAAAGACATTGAAATAGTGAGAGATTTTTTTCATACCTTGGCTCAATCATTAATCAGAATGGAGATTGCAATTATGAAATCAAAAGAAGACCATGACTTGAAAGAGCAGCTGTGAAGGAATTAGACAAGATGCGAAAAGTAAAGATATTCATTGAATACTAGCTAGGATGGTTTAAACCATTGTATTTCCCATTTCTATGTATAGGTATGAAAACTAGACAGTGGGAAAGACTGATGTTATTATAATTTGAAATGTGATGCTGAGAAGATTTCTGTGGATAACATGTGTTTCTAAAAAAAAAAAAAAAGACCAAGGGATTATCAGAACTCTACCTGGGAGCTAGGACAACTAAAGTGAGACTGTTGTATTTTGGCCATATTGTGTGAAGACAATAGTCATTAGGAAAGACAATAATGCTTGGTATAATGAAGGGTAGTAGGAAAACAGGACCACCACACACCAGATCAGTGGTTCCCAACCTTTCGGCCTCCAAGTGTTTTGAACTTCAGCTCCCACAGTTTCTAACAGCTGGTAAGCAGGCTGGGATTTCTGGGGGTTGAAGTCCAAAACACCTGGGAGCCACTCTTCTAGATAGATAGACTCAATCAGGGAAGCCATGAACTTGAGTCTGCAAGACCTGAGCAAGGCTATTGAGGATAGGATAACTTGGCAGCCTCTCATTCACAGGATCAACACATGTCGAGGTCAACTTGAAGGCAGTTAACAAGATATGAGTTGCACTGAGTTCAGTGAAGCTGCCAGGGACACTGGCATAGCATTGCAAGCTGTAATTACAAACTTTTTTACCAATGTGTAAACCCCATTCAACATAATCTGACAAGTCCCAACCCTTTTGGGCTTCAGAAGAGCCCTAAAAACATGGCTATGTGCCCAGGCTTTCAAGGAATAAATGATAAAGACTACACGGATGGACCTATGGATACAGCATGAGGTTTTCTGGACAAACGGATCTGATCAAGTGTTTTAAATTTAAATATTGTAATTTTATATTGTATTTAATAGTTTTAATTGATTTTATGTATTGTTTGAAATTGTTTTTGTGTGGGCATTGAATTGTTGCCATTGTTGTAAGCCGCCCTGAGTCCCTTTGGGTGAGAAGGGTGGGATACAAATGTTGGAAATAAATAATGTGGCTTGCTTCTGAATAAGCCTGCAAAGAATTGTGCTATAAATCAAATAATTCAAATGGTTCATCCCAACTACATGTCCTCACTGTGAGAGCTGTTCGACAGTGGAACTCTCTCCCCGGGGCCGTGGTGGAGGCTCCTTCCTTGGAGGCTTTTAAGCAGAGGCTGGATGGCCATCTGTCGGGGGTGCTTTGAACGCGATTTCCTGCTTCTTAGTAGGGGGTTGGACTACATGGCCCATGTGGTCTCTTCCAACTCTACTATTCTATGATTCTATGATTCTATGATTCATCTGAATTAGCAGCTGATTCAATGAGTTTCTATAGCTGGATCAGGAGGAGTGGAAATGATTTGGCCTTTCAGATGTTGTTTGAGTTCAAGCCCCAGTAGCCCCACCTAGCATAGCCAATGTTAAAGAATGCTGAACATTGCTGTCCAACAGTATTTGGAGGTCGCCATTATTATTAACCCCACAGTAGAACTCTTTTTCAAATAAATCTATTAAACACAAATAACCTATTGCTTTCTATGCGGAAATAATGTAGCTTAAACGTTTGACCCCCCCAATCACACAGTATAATCAAAACCCATCAGTTGTTGACTGAATCAGACTGAAACTGAATATTGCAAAAGTCACAAAGCTGTTGCTCTCTCTTCTCTTCTGTAAGTTTAGCAATCCAACAGCATGATGTGATGCCAGTGTTCTGTATTTCCTGGCCACTTCTCCAAATAATTGGCTGATATTTGTGAAGGTGGGGGAATTTGGAGAATGGTGACATCAAGTCATATGTTCTGGATTAGTAGACTTTATCAGAGAACAAGAGATGGGAGCTTGGTTTTCAGCAGCAGCCACATGATGATTCCCATATCGTCTAATTACGTGTTTATTGAGAACTGAACTTGGATCCTGTTCTGATATATCAGTTATGTAATCTCTATGCCCCGGGGACTGTCCTTTCCCATTACAGGATTCTTCCCATGACCATTATGTGTCAGAGGACAGCAGCTGCTCTGTTGTGTGACTATCTACTTACAAAACAGGCTACAGTTCAGTTTCGAGAGCATAATAATGGCTGAGTCACTTCAGAGGACCTCATCACACCCAAGCCTTCATCCACTTTAAATCCAGTTTCTGCCTCCTGCAGGATTCTGGGGTTTGTAGTTTGGTGAGGCTTAGCACTTGTCTGGCTGAGCTATTTAAAGGCCCCTCTTTAAAGTGGATTTAAAGTGGATCCAAACTAGTGTGATGAGGTCAACAGACAAGCATACAAATATCTAATGTTGCCTTCTACTGCATGAAATCATCTAGTTTAGCAGTATTTGTTTTAACTGGAAAATTTATTAATCTATTACATTTATATCCCACATGTCAGCTCAAGGTGTTCCACATGGGCTTCCTCTCAGTTTTTATCATCACAACAGATCTATGAAGAAGCTTGGGTTCAGAGCTGTCAATAGGGTCAAGGTCAAATACTATCTTCAGGACTTAGTGGGGATTTTGTATTCAGGTTTCTCCCATATATGCAATACATTAACCACAACAGCACATGGGATTTTATCTCTTCTCTTCATTTGCCAAGGGCTGGAGGCAGATATAAAATTTGATGTGAAATTAATATCAGCATGCCTTGATGTTTTGTAAATTCAGGAACTGAGTACCTATTTTATATGGTAAAACACAATACAGAAATCTTTATATCATGTCACAGAATGATGATAAGATAGTTTGATTATGTTGAATACAGGTGAAGCATCCCTCATCTGAATTTCCAAAATCCAAACTATTCCAAAATCAATTATGGTCCACATGGATGGCTGAGATAGTGACATCTTTCTGATGGTTCAATGTATATAAACTTTGTCTCCTGCACCAACATATTAAGTATTGTAATAATAATAATAAAACTTTATTTATATACCGCCCTATCTCCCGGATGGGATTGTGTATAAAATTACCTCCAGACAATGTATAAAAGGTGTGTATGAAACATAAATGAATTTTATCTTTAGACTTGGGCCCTGTCTTCAAAAGATCTCATTATGTATGCATATGCAAATATCAGATATTCTGATATTTGAAAAAAATCCAAATCCCAAATACAGCTAGTACTAAGCATTTTGTATAAGGCATACCCAAACTGTACTCTGTGAATGAGACATTAGTTTGATTTAAAAGCACTGATGCATACAAAAATACATACAAAAAACTCTGAACATTTAACTTATATATGCAGAACAGAGATTGGTGCAAGAATACACACACACATAAATATATAGCTGTGCCCGGCCACGTGTTGCTGTGGCTTATGGGAACGCTTTGTTAGCCAGGTGGAATAGCAGTGAATAGCTTTGCAGCCTGAAAACCTGGCTGTTTTCTTCTTATGGAAATCCTTGTTTGGTGAGCTGGAATACAAAGAAATAGGCTTGCTGCTGGGAAGGCTGGGTACTTGCATTGTAGTGGAATGTTTTTTTGGGCTGCTAGAATAGCCTCACTACTTCAAAGCCTTGCTACCTTGCTACCTAAGGGAATCTTTGGTTGATCAGCTTCAATAGTACAGAGTAGTATCGGCTGCCTTCTTCCAAGATCAATCCTTTGTTGGTCTGGTTGAATTACACTGAATAGCCTAGCAGCTTCAATGCCTGGCTGTGTTATACCTAGGGGAATCCTTGTTTGGCGAGCTGAAGTAGCACCCTCAATCAAAGAGCCGCTTTGAAGCCTGGCTACTTCCTTTGTAGAGGAATCCTTGTTTGGCCAGCTTGAATTGCACTGAATAGTCTTGCAGCTTAAAAGCCTGGCCGCTTTCTACATAGGGCATCCTTTCTAGGCCAGGTTGAATGGGAAAGAGTAGCCTTGTGGCTTCAAAGCCTGGGGGTTTTCTACCTAGGGGAAATCTTAGTTGGCCAGGTTGAATAGCACTGAATAGCCTTGCTGCTTGCAAGCCTGGCCTCTTTCTACTTTGTGGAATCCTTGATTGGCTAGGTTGAATAGCAATGAATAGTTCGGTGCAGCAAGTATGAATGCTGTAATTCAGGGGTCCCCAAACTAAGGCCCGGGGGCCGGATGCGGCCCTCCAAGGTCATTTACCTGGCCCCCACCCTCAGTTTTATAATACATTTTTATATCAGTTTTAATAATATAATATATTGTATATACATATAATATTGATAAAAATATTATAATGTTATACAATATAATACTTCTAATAATACCATATAATAATATTAATTCTATGTTATATATTACATATAGTATTACAGTATAGTGGTATAGTTCAATATAGTAATGTATAATCCTAATATTGTGCTATGCTAATAATATAATATATTGTATGTACATACAGCTGCTCTGAGTCCCCTTTGGGGTAAGAAAGGTGGGATATAAATGTAGTAAATAAATGTATTAAGTAAATAAATAATTAATTTTAGACTTAGGCTCACCCAAATTCTGAAATGACTTGAAGGCACACAACAACAACAAACAACAATCCGAATTAACTTGACTATCTCATTGGCCAGTAGCAGGCCCATACTTTCCATTGAAATCCTGATAGGTTTATGTTGGTTAAGATTTTTTTCATTTTAAAATATTGTATTGTTCCCTCATTGTTGTTGTTGTTGTTTTGCACTACAAATAAGACATGTGCAGTGTGCATCGGAATTTGTTTGTATTTTTTTTTCCAAATGATAATTCGGCCCCTCAACAGTCTGAAGGATTGTGGACCGGCCCCCTGCTTAAAAAGTTTGAGGACCCCTGCTGTAATTAGTCACCTTGATTAGCATTTAATGGCCTTGCAGCTTCAAAGCCTAGCTGCTTCCTCCCTGGGGGAATCCTTTGTTGGGAGGTGTTAGCTGGCCCTGATTGTTTCCTTTCTGGAAATTCCAATTTCCCTGTTTTCAGAGTATTGTTCTTTATTTATTGTCCTGATTTCAGATATTATATTGTTCTGTATCATTATAGCACAGTAATTATTATACATTATATTTATAACCTCATACAGTATTATCTGCTTAGAACTGGATTATATAAGGCCCCTTCTACACAGCTGCATAAAATCCACACTGAACTGGATTATATGGCAGTGTGGGCTCAGGATAATCCAGTTCAAAGCAGATACTGTGGATTATGTGCCTTGGCATTCTGGGTTATATAGCTGTGTCGAAGGGCCTTGAGTCTACACTGCCATATAATCCAGTTCAAATCAGATAATCTGTATTTTATAGGCAATGTGGATGAGGCCTAATTGAACTTTGCCTGTCACCTGGGCACCATTGTGGCTGAGAGGGTTGCTAGGAAATGAAGGGGGCGGGGCCTAAAGCAGTGGGGCCTACCTTTCTGACTGGGAGCCAGGAGGAGAACGGCTCTTCCCCATCCTCTGTAATTGTACTATTTTTCTAGGTTCTTTTATTGAAAGACATAGATTGGATGACTATATCTTTTTTGGCCAAATATGGTGTGATTTGGTTCAGTGGTTTTGTTGTTTACTCCATGGAAAAAATGCACATGACATATATATAAAACATATATATGTAAAAATTAGAAAGGTAAAAAAAAGTGTCAAGTTTTGCTCCTTGGTTCTTACTGGCTGCTCCTTTATGTCAGATTAATCTCTAACTTCTACTGAAGACCTCACTTCCTTTCAATTTATCAACCATTCCTTAAAATATCCTTGGGAGTCATGAAATAAAATTCAAATAATGCCAAGTTTTGCCAGTTTAATTTCTGTGCTTCATACATTTACAATTTGCTTCATGGTTCTTTTTTAATCATCTATTATTCACAAATAGGTTTAGTGGACAGCCTGGTGAGCAGCTCAAAGTTACATTTTTTATATCGGAACATTTGTGTAGCAATTACAGCTTGATGGCTTGTCAGATCCATGCAGTCAGTCACATAATTGGTTCTAATTAAAAAAGAAATAGAGAGAGAAGAAAAGTAAGAAGAATATGAATCCTGCTGCACAAGTAGCCAAAGAAAACAAGAAAAGGGGATGAGAGGTTAAAATCTTAGTCAACTGCTTTTCCTCAGGAAATCCTGTAGTTTCTACAAAATGAAAAGAAATGGAAGGGAGTCAATGCCTCACATGAAGAAAACTCTACCCGGGCAGGGAGTTCAGCACAAGGGTGTTTTACATGACCATCCTTCAGTCTTCCTTCCACTATAGCAGTGGTTCTCAACCTGTGGGTCCCCTGATGTTTTGGCTTTCAACTCCCAGAAATCCTAACAGTTGGTAAACTGGCTGGGATTTCTGGGAGTTGTAGGCCAAAACACTTGGGGACCCACAGGTTGAGAACCACTGCACTACAGTTATCTGTACCAATTTTGCCTAATTTTTTGCAAAAAAAAAAAAAAAAGGAGATGCTAGACCTGGTATATATTTTTTGCATAAGATTTTCTTTAAGGTGAGAAGCCCCTGAATTAAAGATGCGTGCCTGTGACAGGCAGGCAATCCAGTAATTTCCAGATGTTCTAGGTTAGAAATCCCATAATCTCTTACCATTGGCAACGTCAGCTGGGATTTATATTCGCAGTTCAAAACATCTGGAGGGCATCAGGTTGCCTATCCATGGAGAGCCTGATTGTGAAACAATGCAACAAGACAGAAAAATGACCAAGGCACTTCTTCGGAACCTTTATAGCCTGCATCTCCTACAAGCAGCTAACGTAAAAAGGAAGGGGAAAAGAAACATGGAAATACAATAAATACACAATAATACAATCATACAAATACAGTAGAGTCTCACTTATCCAAGCTAAACAGGCTGGCGGAAGCTTGGATAAGCTAATATCTTGGATAATAAGGAGGGATCAAGGAAAAGCCTATTAAATATAAAATTAGGTTTTGATTTTACAAATTAAGCACCAAAACATCATGTTTTACAACAAATTTGACAGAAAAAGCAGTTCAATATACAGTAATGTTATATTGTAATTACTGTATTTACGAATTTAGCACCAAAATATCACGATATATTGGAAACATTGACTGCAAAAATGGCTTGGATAATCCAGAAACTTGGATAAGTGAGGCTTGGATAAGTGAGACTCTACTGTATTTCCAAATGAGTCAAGATGTTGTTTAAGTATTTTTCTTCTGTTCAATTCAGATGCTTTCATCTAGTGGACAGAGCTTTAAAAAGATGGTTAGGTCAGTAATATATGCAGATGTATTTGCAACTCTATATACGCTACCTCTTTTTAAAAAAGTTTCATCACAGTTTGAATGACAGGGTTGTAGGTAGTAGAGGAGTTTTTCACTCAGAAATCATTGGAATGGACTGAGAAACCCCTTAATAATTTCTTTAAAATACATTGATTTTACTATAGAGCATAGAAGGCTAGAACAGCTTGATAAAGTGGCTTCATACAGCCATCCCTCCACATTTCCAGTTTTGACTTTTGCAAATTTGATTATTCATGGATTTGATTTAAAATGTTTTCTCTGGGAATCTCTAGATCCTCCATTCTGACTGTGATCAACTTCCTCCGGTCATGATAGAACATCTAGAGTTAGAGAGAAATCCCCTCTAGAGACCTCATCACATAGGGGCCAGAATTAGCCACAAATCATGGCGAATCTGGCAGGGCCCAGCAGGGGGCAGGGGGAACCCATCGCACTATGCCCCACATTACCCGCCTCGCCCCTCACTCCATCCCATGGAGAGAAGCATCACTGCCTGGATCCCCCCCACACACACACACACACACACACACAATGTGTGTTGTTTCTGAAGCAGCATCTTACCACATTTAGACTTCAGTTGAGGCATGGAGCTCTGCTGGAAGTAGATCAATGTAATGATGGGAGCCGGTGGGCTCTGTACCTCAACTGAAGTTCAAGTATTTTACTCATCTGATGAGGTCATAGGAATTTCTAATTTCCAAGTGTGATTCTATTTTTAGGTTCCAGCTGAAGCTGATTATAGAGTTGTGTTAAAAGATTTAGAAATTCTTAGATAACTTGTTTTCTCAAATAAAAGAACTGCATTTTCTTTATTTGCAGTTTTTAACTTTCATTGAATCCTGTGTGCCTAACCACAGCAAAAGTAGAGATCTGCCTGTATCTGTCTGTGTATTTATGTTTCCTGGTTTATATCTGAGTATCTCAGGGCTGCACCCAACAAAATCAACCTGAACAGTTTAAAAGAAATTAAAATTATCACAACACTGTAACGTCTAAATGTATATTAAACCAAACAGCATAAAACACTGGGCAGTTTGGAAACAGTTGCAACAATTCAAAATCATTCATGTACAGATTTGGAAGAAATCAGTAATCACGCCACAACTTTATTATCCAGTCCATGTTTTCACTAGCCATCAGATTGACAGCAGTATTGGTACCAATGGGGCCTTGAAGAGGAGGATGTTCCTTGACCTATAAAGCCCTATATGGCTCGGGCCCTGTCTATCTGTGTGATCGCATCTCCCTCTATGAACCAGTGCGGGCCTTGAGATCAGCCAGGGAGGCTCTCCTTTTGCTCCCACCGCCACCCCAAGCGCGACTGGTGGGGACGAGGGAGTGGGCTTTCTCAGTAGTGGCCCCCCGGCTCTGGAATGCCCTCCATAAAGAGATCAGGTTGATCCCCACATTGCCCGCTTTTCAAAAGGAATTAAAAACCTGGTGGTTTCAACAGGTCTTTGAGTCAGATTAGTTTCATTGCTAAATTAGACCCCATTTTGGTACACTGTCCACCTCTTGGACCTAAGATATGTGCTTAAGTCCTCTATTCCTAATATGGATCGTGTCAATCTGCCCTGACTAATGATTCCTGCCCCCTTGAGCGAAGGTTTTGATTGTGATTATCTGATTTATTGTTATTTTAACTGAATTGTTCTGTCTTGTTTTAACAATGTGTTTTTACTGTTTCAATTATTGTATATTGTATGTTGTTTTGCACTCATTCGAAACTGCCCTGAGTCCCTTCAGGGAGATAGAGCAGTATACAAATAAAGTATTATTATTATTATTATTATTATTATTATTATTATTATTATTCATTAAGTGTAGAAGGACTCTCCCATCTCCTTCAACAGCCAAGCTAGATTTTCCATTTACACCTGACTTCAGGATGCATGGGTCATTCCATCTTACCTTTTGTTGATTGGTGAATACATTTTTATTCCAGTGGACTATTGTCTGTTTAAAGGTTGTGCTTTATCTGTGGTCTCTTCCTTTGCTGTTTTTGCTATTGTTGTTTTATATGTTAACTGACTATCTTTTTTATGTAATATTGTGATTTTTAAACTGTGGCATGCTGCCTTCAGCAGTGCTAGAAGCAGTGACTAAAATGTTCATAATAAATAAAAATATGCAGCCAGAAGCTTCCTCTACATTGCTGGTGATCTTGAGCTTCTCTTGGGAACTTCATTGAATGGGAAGTGGAGTGGATCATGAATATATGTAGAGAGAAAACACATGGAATAGTCATGTGCAAGAGTCTTACATATGCAGCTTTGCTTCTGCTACCATCAGCTAAACACATCTATTTTGTATTATCATTATCAACAACAAAATCATTCCATATGAGTAATCCAACTTGTGTCTAAGGATGTCACTGTGCAACCTTAGTCAAAAATCACCCTAGAATAGGAAATCACACAATCAGCTTTTATTATAGACAATCTGCAGAAAGGAGCCAACTGGAAAGCCATCCTCAAAAGACCAGTTAGCTGAAAATTACAAGTTTCAACATTATATTTATAGTATCAGGTTTCTCTTCATTAACATGCATAGCTCCTAATTGGTTATATGCAAAAATACTTGTCTTCCTACTTCATATAAAATGGCTGCATTGTCTAGTTTATATCGTGCATGCTTATTGCAACTACAAAACATCAGACAATAATTTGCATCTAATTGTAATAGCAGAGAGCATCAATATTTCCATGTAAATGAAGACAGTTCACCCAAAGTTTATGCTAATAGAGCCCATACCTGTCAGATCTTTCCAGGACTAGTTTCAGCCAGTCAGCCAGAGGAGATGCACTCCCTTATCTTTTAACAGCCTATTTTTATTTCTATTGCTTTTTCTTTTAGCTATTCAGCCAGTGGCCCTGCCAGTGGCCGTGTCTGATTTGAGATTAGTGGATTACAACAGAAATGTGTGTGTGCCTGTTGGCTATGTTTGGGAGGTATCATCATTAACAAAATGCCAGACTGCTATGGGGCTAATAAGTGTTGGTGCAATAAAATTCAGACAAGTCTGGCAGAGATGTAGGAACTGCAACTTCTAGCAGCGCTGGCCACTATGGTAAATTGCAGTCCAAAAATATTTGGAGAGTCACATGACTCCCTCCTCTAGTTTATGTTAAAAGGGAATGAGAGAACACATTCACTGCCTTTTAGTGGTATTCCCACTTCATCCTGCCTATGTAATAGCACCAGCACTTAGCGGGAAACTTATAATCCTCTTTTACTCCATGAATTTTTGCAACCATTAGAACAAATGGAGAATAAGAAACAACATTATTATCCTCTCCTATCCAATTTGTTGTCGATCCACTCCTTTGGACTTCACGCAAATCTACCATTTGCCAAAATATAAGATTCTCTTTTTTTTTTCTTTTTATATGTAACATTATTATAAAAGGAGCTAAATGGACTACATTTTCAAGTGTCCTTTTGGGTTTTTTGGCAATGCTATTATCTAAATGGAGAAAATATGCCATGGGTTCCTCTAATTCTCAAAGAGTTTAACCTTGCACAAAACTTCCTTTTAAAAAATCTGGCCTCAATATTCTAGAAAGGAGTTTGGAAAATCAGAAATCAGGGTGTAGTTTGGCTTCTCATATATTCTTGGCTTCTCCTTAATCTCAATTCTCACTTAGTTTCTGTCTTCTACCAAATACCCCATTTACTTTCAATTTATCAATCATGCCTTTAAAATATTCTTGGAATCACGAAATAAGATTCAAATAAGAGCAAATTGCTAGCTGGCCAGTTAAAATGACTATGACTAAACAAGGTAGTGAGCAAAATTGGACATTTCTTGATTGCGAAGCGTCTTCTGAAAAATTGTATATGCTAGTTAGCTTTACTGGAGAATTATGCTTACTGAGAAATACAATTTGAAGACTTCTTTTTATATTACATTTTTCATTTATGAGAATATCCCCAGTTCCCTAAGATACATTTGTTACATTTCTTATTGTAAAGTTTTAAAAGGCAAATTTGGTTATTATTGGGGGAAAACATGAACATATTTGTGATTTCCCCACAGGATTAAAATGTTTTTCCACAACATTCCAGTAGTTGAAAATGGTTATGTGATAAAACAATTGAGAGCTGGGTGCAGACAAACTAATGATCTTGCAGCTGACAAGGACTTGGCCTACAGGTTTTTAAACTCATTAATTTGAAGCTTAAGGTCCCAATTTTCCTCCTATCCTTCACCTTCTCCTACTCACAGCATGAGACTATTTGAAACCCATCCCTATCAGATTGTGGGACATGATGCATATGAGTCTCAGTTGTATACATTTATTGCAATTTTTATCACATTACTACAAACAAGCCTCTTTTTCCAATACATGGTAAGGCAATAGTCATGATTGGTTTGCTACATCAAACAGCTTCCGCATAGATGCATTTTCTTCAGCCCACAGCTATCATGCTTCTATATGCTTATGTGAATCCAGTCACAGTTATTTTCCCCTTGGCAATTAATTCATCTGCAACACTCCAAATACATGCTAATGGAATAAACTATATAATATGAAAAGAAATGAATGAACCCCAATGGAAAGTCACTTTAATTAATTAGAGAAGCATCAGAGAATGTATTCATTCCACAAATGCCTTATGGAAAGAATTGTCCCTGGTGAATACAGAACAAAGTGAAATTAATTACTCTTAGCCAAATGTAAAGGCAAATCTTGTTCACAGCTGATTCCAAATTCTGTTTCACAAAATTTCTATCACACTTGGCAGCATCTAATTGTTTAACATCTGTGGAACAGAGTTTAAAGAAATGTCTTTTTAAAATACAATAGAGGCTATTGCAATAACCCTTGCTTTACTCCAGGCATGCATTACTTTCCTACCCTGTATTTTAATAGCATGTTTATAGGTGCTGAACAGATAAATTTATAGCTCTAGGATTACCCTGCTACTATGGGCTTTGTATGAGAAAGAGAAGGAAGCAGTGAGTAAAATATTTTTCCACTCTTTCTCAAAACTGACAACAACAAAGAGAGGTTTCTACCACCTAGAAATTTGATCCTGCAAGCCTGGCTGCTTGCAGGACATTGTAGGGCAGCCAAACAGACTTTTCTGTTTCACAGAGAGAAAAATCATATGTCTGATGCATAGAAGTGCTGAGATGTGCACTTGATAACCTTGGACAAGTCAGCATGCAGCAGTGTAAATGACAGTGCATTCTCCCAAGTTAGAATAGCCATAAAGAAACAAAGAAATTAGATAACGAAATAATTTATTTTCAAAAAGGATGGCAGGAATCCAAAGGCCTAGTGAAGAACATTTATAAAACTGGGTTTTTCCCCAGAAACTGAAAGGTAAGCTGCTTTTATAACTAAAGGGGGTCTTTCAAAATGAGTTTGGCAAGAAAGATGATAGGTAGAGATAGATATAGATAGACCACAGACTGAAAAGGGTTGCTTCTTTGGACTACAACTCATTGGATACTCTGGCCGCATCCACACAGTACCTTAATTATGAGAGCTCTCATTTCAAAATGGGGGTGGCTAGATGATGTCACAGGAAATCCCATAATGATTCGTTACAAAGGAGGGAAACCGTGGGATAAAAAGGTCCCCTTTAATCCCATTTCTGGCTGAAAGATGCAGATGTCTGTGTGACCCTGCATGCCAGAAAACACGTGTTTTCCTTTTCCCCCCTCCCTGTGGAGACTGTTCCAGCAAATGTCCGTCCCTTTTTAAAAGCCCTAAACAGCTAATCAGCTGATTGGGCTGTCAAATGGACACACAGCTGATTGACAAGAAGCACGAATGGAGAGCCTTTAGAACTCTCTGAAACTTTTTATTTTACACTGTAAACACTTTAGCACTGTAAACAGAGCTTTAATAATTTATTTTTTTAAAATTTCCTCCATTATTTGCAGATCCGCAAATATGTGTGTATTTCTTATATATGGATCAGCGCACAATCATATACTTTTTTTTAAAAAATCCAGCAGATGTCCCCCGTTTGCTCCCCCCCCCCATTTTATCCCAAGATGCAGAAGGGAAGTCAGTGGGGGGAGAAAGCCCAGGACTAGAAGGTCTTTGTGAGGACCTGCCCTGAGGTCCAGGGGTTTTTTGCCTCTCTTCTAAATCCCGCAATTTGGCACTATCTGGAATCACCCTCAGACAACATTAAAAAAGAAGTTTAAGACATGATGCTGTATATAGATCAGCCCTATCAAGAATCTTGGTCAAATTCCTCCTCATCCTTTACATTTTAGGCCAACCATTAACTATCTCTATGTTTGCAAATCCATTACAACTTGTATCCTCGATTCGCTTTCTGACACGAGAAATAAATAAATCTGAATCCACTTTATCATGTTGTTGAAAACATTAAAAAAAAGAACTGCTGTGTATATCTCCTTCAACCACTTAAGTATAGGACAAATGTCATGAAAAAGTAGCACTCTTGTTTGTGATTCTAAAATGATCCTGCAGATGGACCTATGGTTGAATCAAGTTTCCTGAGGTGCCCAATCTAATACACTGGGGTTTCAAATAATGCTACTGCTTTCTTTCCCATTCTAAATGGTTGAAATGCCTCAGGCTGACAGAGGCTTTCCACCATTAGTTCAGAGAAGATGCTCAAACATGTTGCCAGAAAAAAGGAAATGCATAAGTTCACCATAGGTCTATTCCTCAGAAATCAATACCCTATTGTGAGCCATATGCCTGGCACGGCTTATACCAAGAACCTCTGTATGCTGAAAGCACAGGCAGATGGGTGCCATATGCCAATGCCTACAAGTATGTCAACTGCAACATTCGCATGGATACTGCAAGCAGAAGTGCACTCTAGAGTTTCAGTTTCAAGACTAATTCTTCTTGAAGTGGCAAGTTGCACCTGTACTAAAGTACTTTAGATGGCAAGCAAGAGAGAGCTCATACTACTGAATATAACTTCACATAAAACTTTATTTTAATATTTTAATAAATTCACATTATGTACAAGATCACAATACAGTAACAAATCACAATCTAACTTTTTGTGTTATCCCATTCACACACCATCCTCTCCCCAAGTCACAGACATTTACAGATTCCTTCTTCATCAGATCTCTTACTGAAAAATTATCACGTAGCGTGACAAATCCGTGGGGCAACGGGGGGAAACAGTTGTCCTGTGCCCCACATTGTCTGCTGCACCCATTACCTCATCCCACAGGGGAAGTATCACCTGTGTGCTGGAAGTTGCCTTACATCGTGTTAGGGCATCTGGTGGGTGCCAAGAAGGAAGAGGCTCATTTTCCTCTGTGTGATGAGGTCATAAGTCTGAAATAATTTGAAGGCACACAAGAACAACTATCTTAATTTGTCTATGTCATCAGCCAAAAGCAGGCCCACACTTCCCCCCTCTGCTTAAGAATTTTGAGGACCCCTGCCCTTAGAGTTAATTGAAATTCACTATTTGAAGGCCATAAATCTCACTCACCTCCAATTTTTGGAGTAGGAAGCATAAAAACACACAGAGATTACAAAATATCCTCAAAGTCTTGCTTATCCCACTTCTGTTCTATAGGGTATTGTTTTGTTTACTCCACATCCACTAAAGCAAACCACGGCTTGATTCATAGTTCTTTCTGCAAAAATACTTAGAAGTGGACTCAGTTTTACAGAAATGACACTGAAACGTGATAGAAGTCTCATTGCATACAAAATGAAAGGGGCAGAAGAGAAGTTAATGAAAGCAGGACAATATGAGAGACAAGGACGAAGGTAATAGTGTGCAAAGGTCCTAGACAGGAAGAAAATGTTACAAAAGAACAAATAACTGTTCAAAGTCAGCCATGTGTCAGAAATTAGACAAAAGTACGGCAATTCCAAAAATGGGAGTATTAATAAGGAGAAATGAACAAGACCATCATGTCACACAGGAAAGAAGATATTTCTCATCAAGGCATGAAGTGGAAAGGTAAAATGACCAAGTATTAAATGTGCTTTTTGCAGTTGACCATTGCTTTTTTCCTCCCAGTCTTTTGTGTAAAACTCAAAAGGAACAAATGACTGTCTCTACATTTTCACATGCTATATTTGCTCTCTCATGATAGTGACCTTTCTCTGCTGTGAAATTGCTTTTTAATTCAATTTTTCATTCTGTCTGTGATGATATCCATTAATTTTCTTGATAGACTCTGATTTTCAGATATCTTTTTCAGGTTATTTGCACCACCACCACCTTAAAAGGCTGACTTTGGTTCAGCGCTGTGCAGGCAGGCAACTGGAGTTGACATCCAAGGACTTTGCCATCACTCCTTTGAGCACTAAAGGATGGTTCAGATCTGACTGCACTCCAATGCATAGATTTTCGACAAGATTATTCTGTCTTGTATTCTACTCTGTTTTAAGACAAATTGTTTAGGATTTGGATTTAATTTTCTGTTGGCTGGTTGGTTATACCACTCAAATTGTAAAGGTCTTTTTCAAAACATTTCTAAAGTTGTGCAGACCCAAAATGAGTGAGTCTATGCAAATATACTATTGTAGTTTTTCCCCTTCTGAAAGAGATGAAAACGACAAGCTTACTTGCCAGCAAAATTGATCTTTTGGGCAAAGGGATTATCGTATATTTTGCAAGGACACATGGGAATGGGGTGGGGGGATAATGTAGTGAAGAGATCCTTAAGAAAAGAAATTCAGCACCCTTACCTGGAAATTGAAAGAGTTGCCACATTCTTTTTTTCTGTCAATCAAGCATTAGTCAGGCAGGACATGGAGGTGAAGATATGATTGTTCCTTTTGTGCCACTCTAAAGGATTTGAATTTCCCAACAACTGGAACTAAGCTGAGAAGAAATCTGTGTTACTGAAGGAAATAATGTGCAGTTGTGATCAGGGAAGAGACAATATCATAGAAAAGACGCTATTGATTCAAGCTTCCCAGTGGTTTATACTCTGAGAGTTGGCTTTTGCTCTGGAGAAAAAAATATATATAACAAGTCTCCACTTAATGTTGATCTTTCACACATGAAGCAATCACAGTCACAAAGAAATGCCATTTCCCACATCAGTGCCTGTCACTGGTAGGGGCAAAAAAGGCATCTTTCATAATGGCATCAGATTTGATAAAGCATTATATAGTGAAAGTCAATTTGGTGTGGTGGTTATTTAGAATGCTGGGTTGGGATTTAAGAGATCCATAGTCAAGCCCTTGCTGGGTCTGAAATTTACTAGATGACCTTGGACCAATCACTCTCTCTGCCTGATTTGTTGTGAGGGTAAATGGAAAAGGAGAAGAGCTGTGTATGCATGCTCCCCTGAGCTCATTAGAAGAGTAGTGGGATATAAATGTAAGTAATTCATAGACAGTAGAACTCAACCTAATGTTTTTAAATTTTATTTTTTTAATTGAAAAATTGGTTTTTATAATGTTTGTTTTAATTTTAGACTTCAATGGTTTGTGTCCAATTATTCAAGAGCTTAGTGTCTGCTTTATTGCAGTTCATAGATTCTTCCAGTTTCTTCAAAAAAACAGGGGTATGTCTTTCATTTGATAGTGGATGTGAACTTGGGAGACACTGCTTTAGATTAGAAGTATGTCCTTGGTTGGTCATGGATGTCATATTTTTCTAAGGGGGTATGGCAATAAGACCATAGTTGAAGAAATCACTAGGCTTGGGCCCAAATCAGTTTGAATGAAAATTATTTGTAAGATTCAGTGGTCCATTTTATATCATTTCCGAAACCAGAATGGGGAGGAGGGAACCGCAAAGCCTGGAAAAACAGATTAAGGGAGCCAAATTTTATTGGCTCCTGGAGAGGATAAAGTTAAGTCTGCAATATACCTGAGGCAGGAGTCTGCAGGCGAGGCTCCTGGAGAAGATGGGATTAACTGTAGTGTCTTTTCTCCCTTCCTGGCAACAGCAGCGTCCATCCATTTCTTTTTGGCAAGTTTCCTAGGCTCCTCCTTCAGAGAGTTCCCTGCTGGGAACTCACTTTCCCAGTAGCACTTGCATGGGGCAGGCAGTGAAAATTCTCTGAGTTCTTTTCGGAACATGATGGGAGTTGAAGTTTTTCTCTCTGTGTATTTCTTAGCCTGGTTGTGTCCATGCTCTGACTGGCTAAGAATGGACACACCAGTGACTACAATTCCCAGAACCCTCTCTTGAAGTTTGTCTTATTTAAAAAATGTTATGGTTAAAAATTAAAATAATTCTTTAAAATCAGCAGATTGGTGAATTGTTTTGAAATTTGGCAGGTCTGTAAGTGGGATCTAAAATTGAGGTAGGTTTCATGCAGCTAGGCCTTAAAATGACTGAGGATTGAGCCTTTAAAGTTTTCCATTGTAGCCAATGGGCCAAAACTTTGCTGATTTGAGTAACTCCCCGGTAAACAGAATGAGGGGCCTGCCAACAATGCACCCCGAAATGGCATGTCTTTTGGCTGAATTGCACAATTCTAGAGATCACCTCTATTTAATAATGGTTGAGTTACTTACAGCTGAATGTTACTTTATTGGAGATGTGAGAGAGCAAATTGTTACAAAGCAGTTCCAGGCTTCCTGGATCAGATAATAACACAATTGTTAGATGGATGTAGCAGATCCAGGTTATTTGAAAGACAGTATCATTGGTACTGCTTTTAAGGTTTGCTTAAAGAATTTTTCTGGATTTAAATGTTTTAGCTTTGTAAATTGTTTAGCCACTCTTTAAATCACTTATATTTTATACTTTTGGTATAAATTTGTGTAAAATTTAATTTGGATTGTTTTTAAATATGTTGATAGCCACCATTATTGGTAGAAATTCTACTGAATACCAATATAGGAAGAAATGCATTATATAAAGGGATGAAATTATAGTGTATAATATGTACAATATGTAGCTTTTACTTGAAATGTGTCTTTGAATCAAGTCTTGCCATGACTTGAATAATACTTTGCACATAACAATTCTGTAAAATAGGTCTACAACCACTCCCCTACCTAACGCTATTACAGATCTGAGACTTGCCCAGAACTCTCCAAAGCTGGTCATATAGTCAAATATTTCTCTAAATAGTTCTGCAACTTTTACAATAAATATGCAAAGATGGGTAAGCACATTCTGACTGAATATTCTGGCTCAGTACTTAGAACGCAGTACTTTCAAGACTTTCCAAATGAAACATTTTCAGACTTCATAAATCTTGAAATTCAAAACTCCACAAAACTTTAAGGCATGGTGACATGAATGGAAATTTAAATCAAACCCTCTTAGTTGGGATGTATCATAATCAAACTGACTGGATCATATCATGTCTTATTGTGATTTAGGTCGCATGGTTTCTAAATTTATGTGCAGGGGATTGGGGTGAAGCTGAAAAAGTATGAACTTTGTCTGAATATAGCATTTGGGGCTGTGCACATTTTAATTTTTAAAAATGGGCTCCGTATGGTTCTGAGGATTTGGCTGCCAAATCCATGAAAATGAGCCAAGAGGGAAGCAGCTGAAGCTTTAGCCAGAACAGATCACAACAGCCACATCATTTTGGCTAATGGGTGCTAAAAGGGACCAATGGAAGTGAGTGAGCAACACTGACTCTACCTGAGTTGGACATGGCAATGTGTGGGCAGGGCAAACTTGCTGATCAGGAAAGCTGCTCCTCCTCCTCTATTTTCTTCCCTGGATGCCTACTTCATCTCTTCCTGAAGGCCCTCTACCGGACCCACTTGAGGGAAATGGGAACTCGCTTTCTCAGCAGCATTTTGTGCTATGCAGCCATTGAAGGAGTTTTTTGCTCCCTCCCGAGACATGATGAGAATTGAGGTTTTTCTCTGTGTGTTTTTCTCACTTTCTTTCTCAGCCCATCAGAGACCATTATCCTCCCCTCTTGTGGCGTGTGCTTGGGAATTCAACTACCAGAACCCGCTCTTGTGGATTTTTTTTAATGTTATGGCAAAAGCTTTACAAATTTCCAAAACATTCGTTGATTGATGAAATGTTCTGAAAGTTGGAAGGCTTGCAGATGTAGCCTACAAGTGAGGTGGCCTACAAGCGAGACAAGTTTCAAGTTAATAGGCCCAAAATGATGGAGAAATGAGCCTCTAAAGTTTCCCCATTGGCAGCAATAGTTAAGCCAACATGAATATTTTCTCCAAAGTCTTGTTAATTACAATCATTTGATAGACAGGGTGTAGGTTTGTGGATTGTGTGCCTTCAAGTCATTCCTAACTTATGGTCACCCTTAGGTGAACCTATCACAGGGATTTCTTGGCAAGATTTATTGAGACAGGGTTTGCCATTGCCTTCCTTTGAGACGAAGAGAGTGTGGCCTGCCCAGAGACATCTAATGGGTTTCCATGGCTAGGAGGGGATTTAAACCTTCTCCAGAGTTGTAGTCCAATGTTCAAATTGACTGCACCATGTTGGCTCCTCTTTTATATGCGCTGTTAGATGCACAATGATCAGTGGACATGATCAGTTCCCTTAATTTATATCAAAAGAAAGAAAGGAAGGGAAAAAGGAAGAAAGGAAGAAAGAGGAAAGCAAGGTCCAGCTTGATCATGTTCCTGGCTAAGGTAAAAGACAAGATGGAAATTCTTCCCCCACTTTCAGAAGTATCACAGCAAATGCCTCCAGACACCACCAGATGAAGCATTTTGCCTTAGAAAGTTCTCCAGAACTGTTGTCATTTTTCACTCCCCCTTCCTCAAAAAAACCCACCCCAATACCCTGGGAAATCATTTTTTGGTAAGACCTTTCAATGAAATTGCAAATGTCTAGCCTTCTGGGATGAACTTGCCCCATCCGTCTGCATTTTCCCACCCCATCTCCACATTACAGGTCAGGATATGGCACAGGCAATTTTATTCCCCAATAGAGGACAAAAGCCTGGAAACCAAGAAGGCGTGGCTACCTCAGTTTCCCAGTATCTGTTGTCTGAGACAATTGCTACATTAATAATGCTGTCCTTAATTTTTGGTATTTTATAAATTGTGAAATTTGGTGTGATTTGATGTGCTAAAATGTGAAATGAGTGGCCCAAATGGAGCTTGTTAGGGGTTCCCAAAGCAACATACAACAGGAACATGAATATATATATATATATATATATATATATATATATATGCCAAAATCCTCCTTTAGTCCTAATTAAAGTAGATCCATTAAATGACTATATTTATCTACATGTTGACTCACCATTCAACAGTTCTTAGTAATCAATGTTTTGCAATCAATGTTGAAAACCAGCATTATTTTAAAACAAATTTAAAGTACTTTTAAAATACTTTAAATTTAAAGTATTTTAAAACTAAAAAACACTAGTGCAATGGTTGCATTGATGCTGGTGGGCAACACATTTACAAAAAATCACTGAATGTACTGTTTATAATGCAAAACATATTGCAGCATGCTTCTAAGATAAAAACATGCTTAGTTTGAAGAGCTCCTCGGTTTCATTTTATACTGAGCTCTGCTAGGATTATTAACATATTTTTATCTTGGGAACTGTCCCTAAATAACTGCATGACCTGATTGTTAATATATTAGTCAAGAATGAACAGTTTTAATTACTTCTGGAGCTAATTTTCTTAACGTTTGTCATGTAAAACTTTCCCAATTTAAATGTTATTCTGTCCATATCAGGGAGCCATTGAGTAGACAGTTGACATGATGAGGATAAATAGCCTAAGGCATTCTGATATCATCGATTTGTTATTGTTGTAGTGGTGGGGTCTTTGAAATGCTTTATGTTTGTAGCAGGTTGTAATGTATTTGATGGAGCAATACATTTTTAACTTTTGTTTTGTGTGAATTTTTAGCTATTTTTTAAATTGTTGTCGGCAGTCTTGGGTTCGAAACAGTAAAAGAAGGTAGGATATAAACAATTATAGCATAGCCCAACCAAAAAAGGTGTCTTCGTTTTTAGACCTGTTCTTGGGGTTATTTGGGGCACTGATTCAGAAAATTGCATTGGATAGACTGCATCAACTCCAGTTTCTTAGATATGGTTATGATGATTATTTATGGGCCAGCAGATAAAGGCTGGTATTATGTCATATATTCTGTATTTCAAAATCTGCAGGGGAAATAGGGGGAAATTGGTGTCATTTTTGAAATCAGCAGGTCAAATATACCCAGAAACAGGCCTAACATTTGCGACATGAATTCTATTCCACCAAATGTAGCAGAAATGTAATGGGACTTATTATTACAGTATTCACATAGGACTGGCACCACAGGACTTTAACCATGAATTAAAAGGCACACTTAGGTTGTGCCTACACCTATTTGGGTAATCTGGGTTAAAGCACTTTTACAGTTTCAAGAGCACCTCCAGAGTTGTTGATCATTCACACAGTTGGTCATGTGTAGAGTGCATTGCTGTATCACTGCCAGCAAAAAGCTCCTTTCCAGAGGTTTGCTGGCAACATCACTTTCTGATCACATTACTGGATGCCCTGGTGTAACATCACTGGATGTAACTGTCAGCAAGCCTGTGAGAGGGAGCTTCTTGTTGGCAGTGGCACAGCGATTTTTCCATCCATACCTCAAACACCAGGAATACTGCAGAGCTTCCTAGATGCTCCAGAGCAAATCCTGTTTCCCTTGATCTGCATTAACAGCTGGATGCAGCACTTCTGCTATAAATCCAGCTGTGCATCTTGTGAACTCCTTGAAACAGCTGAGTAGTGAGTCCATTTGATTTTGGCTATGTAGACATGACCTCAAATGGATCTGAGAAGCACCCTCCCAAAATATGGACTAAAGGAAACATGTAATGTGACATCATAATATTCAATATTTCTTTCTCCAGTTTTTTGGCAAAGGCTTGCAGATAATGGAGAAATGCTCTCCTTATATACAACCCCTGAAATGTATACTTAGAGCCTTGGTCATAAACAAAAAGCTCCCCAAAGAAATATCATTAATACATACTGTAGTTTACTGTAGGTTAGGGTTAGGTACTGAACCAAAATGATAGAAAGACACAATACAATCAGCTGTGTGCATCCATGACAAATCAAATAAACCTTTAAAATAATTTCAAAAAATCTTAACCACAACCAGAAAATTCAGTTGTAGGTGGTCATCTGCTTGTGAGGAAAGGGGTCACATGACCACCAGCCCATCTAAATCCTTTGTATAGGGTTTCTAGGGCTTCCAGAAAACATTGAAGTGTCCGTGTATACATCATCACCATTTATGATTAGGGACTTTATTTTGATATCCATGGGGTGTCCTAGAATCAAAGACCAAAGGTTATAGAACATACACAGATTTTGGAAGCACACTAACCAGTCTCCTTTAAACATAGAGCTTTGAAAAGTCACTTTTGGATTATCCAAAAGGGTCTAAGGTTTACTTGTACTAACATAGGACAGATGAAGCATGTTCAACCTGGCATTCCAGATGTCAGATTGAGGCCACTTCACTGCTGAGAAGGATTCCTATAGCAGCTTCAACTGTAGCACAAAGGCCCCACTGCTCATCCATACCAAATATGGTTCAAAACCACTGGGCAGGGCCCTACAGTACACCCTCCTTAGTTAGTTTAAGCCAGGGGAAATCCATGCTAAGCAGCTTTCTCTTGGGCTAACCCAGATCATTTAGCCACCGCAGAGATGATTGTGCCTCACACTAATCTAAGTGATCAGTGTAGTTGTGCCCATAGATGACAAGAGCAGCAAACCAAACAATTCATATATCCCAACTATTTTTACTGAACAGTTCTGATTTTCTTCTCTTCCTTTTCCTATTTGCTTTATACTATAATAACAGGTTATTGCTGTGATAGTCCTACTTTGAAGAGTGGGTGATCATAGCTGTGGCACAATGCTTCATAGACAGAGATAGAGAGCACTGATACGATTCTTTCCCTCTGGTGAGTCATGCAGCATCTATGTGGCATTTTCTTTCTTTTAGGATTCTATTATCTCTCCTAACCTCTCTGCCCTGCCCTTATGACTAGCTGACACCTCCCCTGCATGGGGTTAGGCTACCTTCAGGCTTCCCTTTGAGGAGGCTTTTGTAAACTCTTCTTTTAGAAGTCAAACAAGGCGTCGCAATTATGAAGTAATCCAGGATTCTTTCTCTTGCGCACTCCCTTTCTCTCTCTCTTTCTGTTTTAACTTCTTGAGCAAGGCTTTATGCCTGCTCAGCTTGAAGGAGATAAATTATAGGGGTTAAAGTGACCTGTGATTATCTGAATTGAATCTGACATGGATATAGTGAAGTCTAAACATTACACTGGCCCTTGGCAGGCTGTTAAGCCCCTGCAATTCAAGCAGCTGATATCCCCCTCCTCTCCACATTGGAATGATGACCCAGCTGAAATACTCATATTCTTATCTACTGCAGAGCTGGAAGCTTTAACTGATCATTTTATCAGCCAAAAAACAGCCATTCTCTCAAATCAAGTAATAACCTTAGGCAGAAGCAGGCTCGTTCAATTAGCGCTGTCCTTGTTCAACTGGCCTATCTATGAACTGATGCAGGCACAAGGAGTTAAATCAGAGGCATCTAAACAGCCAAATATTTGAATAAAATACTGCGTTTGATCCTGGGCAACCTGTAAGAAAAACGGGAAAGGCAGACTTTTTTGTTTAAGCAGGGAAATTAGAGACAGTGCAGTAACAATTTTGCTTTAAGGAGCAAGGATAGTGGAAAGGTATGGACTAGTATGGTTTTTACTTTATTTGTGTTTTGTAACTGTTAATGCCCAAATGCAAGAGCATTTTCTTTCAAATAACAAAATTGACAAAATAATTTGTATTCCAGTCTAAGAGGCTTGCTGGCTGAAGTAGGTAATTAAGAAGGAAGGAAGGAATATTTTGATTGCATTGATGGAGAGGATAAATAAATAAAATAAAAAAAGCAGGAGGCCAACAGAACCATGTAAAATGAAGTTTTTGTTTTCCCCTTTAAATGTTTTGAAGTTTGATTTCATTAAAATAAAACCAAAAAAGTGAAAAAAGTAAAATAACAATATTAGCAACAATGCATTCAAAACTGCAGTGGGCCCTATGGATTGGGGTGAAACAGAGGGGGACCAGGTATATATATGCTTTAAGTGATTTCTAGTGCCTCCTCAAATAGCCAATCACAGAATTCAATAGGATATTATCATGGCAATTGAAGTGGAATCCGTATGCTGTAACAATGTAATGTGAATGCAGCTCTGGCATTAAAGGGGCAATTTGTTTCTTATTGTTGCTGTGTGCCTTCAAGTTGTTTCCAACCTATGGTGATCCTAAGGCAAGCCTATTGCTTGGGGCTTCTTGTTCAGAAGAGATTTGCTTTTCTCTGAGGTGGAGGGAATGTGACTTGGCCAAGATCACCCAGTGGGTTTCATGGTTTAAAAGGTATTTTAAAACCAGTTATTTCAAGCACTACCAATTCATTGATGTGGTCCAGTGATTTCATTCTTTCCTGCTTATTATTCTTTTTCTATGTATAGACGAAAAAAAGAAAGAAGTATCAGTAAGAAAGACCATCTTAAGAAATACAATTGAAGTCCTTGTCTTGACTCCTCATGAAAATACATGAATATTATATTTAAATTAAAACTTCAATTTAAAATATTCAGTTCATTGTTACATGTTTGTGGGGGGAGGATCACCACCTACAAATAGTCTTGACAGGAGCCTTATACATTTAATAGCTGTTTGAAATTGTAAAAGTTTAGTAAGTGAAGCTTTTCATATCACCAGCTCAAATCCCAGGAAAAACTGTTGGTCTCTAAATTCTTCTTGTCTGGCAGATGACTGTTAAATGCACTACTATCCTTTCCAGGGATTGTGGGTTGATAAACCTTATATTGGCCTACTTCGTAAAAGATGTATCTGTTGAGCTTGAGCCCTACATTTTTAACACTCAGTAGCCGAGTCAGCCAATGACTCTGAGCAGATCAAATTCCTGTTATCAGTTGATGAAAGTGTCCTATGTTAAGGCCATCACAGGGGATAACTCTATCACCTTTCTCTTGGTTTTTAAGCCTGAGAATTTCTCCTCTGAAAACTGCCAGAATAGGTGTGGGAGACAGAGAGGGGCAGGAAAAAACTAAACATTATCTTAGAGCTTAGGAGGAAAGAAAGAATCCCACTTCCATTTTAGAGCTGGAAAGTTGGAAATTGACATCATTAAGTCTACGCGCCAATCTAATTTTCTTCCCTTAAACATACTGTTTTGATCAATAGCTCTTGTATTCAATGGTCAGATAATCTGTTCATTTTGTTGTTGTACAGCCAGAATGCAATCTATGCTAATCTTCATAGAGATTCATAAACTGAACTTTCTTCAAGACTGATATTAAAGTGTCATGTATGATAGCTTCACACATTGTCTATCCTCCTTTCTTCATTTTACTGTTCATCCACATCACCAAACTAACCTTTTCTTTGGGAATGGGCGTCTCTGCATTTATCAATAGGAGCAGAGCTGGGGGTTCTGGGAGTTATAGTCCAAAAAAGTAATTTTTCCCAAATGTTACGCTGAAGGTACAATTATTTAATTAATTAATTAATTAATTTCTATAGTTCTACCCCGCTCTATCTCACCCTGAAGGGGACTTAGAGTGTTGTAGTAGAGCCTGTGAGTAACATTACAAACAGTAGTATGGGTGCCAGAAGGGGAAAAAGGCTTACTCAGGAGCAGGAATCTGATGATGAGCAGCAGAGAAAGAGGATCCGGGACATACTTACAGCATCTACAGATGAAAAGTCGTTTGAGGGATTCTCTGGGGACGATGGGTCAATGAGTGAAGGAGAAGAAGGAGACACCATGATTGGACTAAGATAAGAGAAGTGCAAGCTATTTGTGAGACACCAACAACTAATGATACCTTTATGAGGTTCTCTGGGAGTGAAGACTGACAATATGGGGATCCAACTGATTCTTGGGGGGATCTAAGTCTTGACAGGAGATGGAGGAATTGGAGGGAGAGTCAAGGGAATTCACGTGAAGAGCTGGGAGCAGCTGCGGGGGATAGTGATGGGGCGGTGGTCAGTTCATCTTCTGATGGTGATTTGTAGATAAAAGTGGGTTCAGGGATGAGGGGTCTTTGCAGAAGGCAAGGTGTTGATGTGCGTTCGTGTGCTGGGTGCTGTGTATTGAGAAAGTTTCTTGTAGTCTTGCTGCTGCCTGTTTCATGTTTGGCGTTGGGCTTGGATCTGCAGTTTGGACCTGAACCGGTTTGGCTAAAGACGCTGCTTCTGCGGACACTGGAGCAACTCTGTTTTGGATTCCTCCTGCTTCGACCTTCGACTTCGGCTGAAGACGCTTCTCTTCTTGCAACTCTCTTTATTAACCATTTGTGTACTGTGCCTTTTTGTTTTGCCTTAGAGCGCTTTGTTTGACTTGTTGCTCTTTGCATCCAGTTAATCTGGATTACATTTCTGTTTACCTTTTGGACCAGGTCTGGTTTGGGTTTTTGAGTTTTGACCAGTGGAACTGCATTTAAGTATCCTTGCGTCCCTTTCCTTTTGTCTCAATAAACTCTGTTTTGAAGTCACTTTTAAGTCTGGCCCTTTAAGGCATCTGTGATTCCAACATAGAGTGGCTTACAGTTCTGGCAATCATTCAATGCCATATTGCAATACAAAACATACAAATACCACTCATCAAGCATTAAAATCAAAATAAAACATATAAATACAATTAAAACTGTTAAAACATAATACCTAATTATTGCCTTCTGGTCCAGATTTTCTAATCCTCATAATCTAAAATAAATGTGAGCATATCATCAATGGCTGTCATGGTTCTTTAATAGGATGAGGTAGAACTGCAAAACCTACTCTCCCACTGTTGTCAAGGAACAGAGCACCCAAAGATAGCTGACATTATTTTGGCATCTCCAAACTGCTCCACTTTAGGGTAATTGGAGCCCTGGTGGCAGAGTGTACTGAGCTGCTGAACTTGCAGATCGAAAGGTCACAGGTTCAAACCCCGGGAGTGGCATGAGCGACCCCTGTTAGCTCCGGCTTCTGCCAACCTAGCAGTTTGAAAACATGCCAATATAAGTAGATCAATAGGTACCACTCCGGCGGGAAGGTAACGGCGCTCCATGCAGTCATGCCGACCACATGACTTTGGAGGAGTCTACGGACAACGCCAGTTCTTTGGCTTAGAAATGGAGATGAGCACCAACCCCCAGAGTCAGACATGACTGGACTTAACGTCATGGGAAACCTTTACCTTTACCTTTTAGGGTTAGCACTGTTTTTTCTAAACCTAGCTATAGCATGGTTTCCTGGCATGTTTTTTTCATATTTTCCCTTGCCTCTAACTCAATGGTGTAATGAATGGTCAGGAAGCAGATGAGACAGATCAATGGATGAAGCTAATAGGGTTGGGCCTGAGCAGGGAGACCACTTTTTATATCAGATGATGAATATGAAGAACATCTCTATGAAAAAGATGCTTAAATGTAGCAAATTAATACAGCCCTTAATAGTTGCATTTTATAGATGTACCAAAATATTTGTTAACATACAGTCATGCCTATGCCTCCCCCACATACAAACAGACTACTATTTTCCATTCAGATTGTTTTACACCTAGAAAAGTCTCTCACTTGTCAGGGATCTGTCATGTTTTTGTCTGTAAGAAAATTGTTAACCCTGATTTGAACAACTGAATGTTGTCACCTCTGCTAATAGAAGAATGGGGGAAAGTGTCCAATAATTCATTAAAACATGCAGAAAAGAAAATGAAAGCAGCTGAGATTTGTGTTATCTCTCTTCCCTTCTACACCCACCCACCCTCCTGTGAATGCATGAAAGTATCCTGTCTAGAAGCATGAATGAATAAGAATACAGAAGATGGTATGCTTCAAGCTTTGTGATGATTTCAAGTGAAATACTGAAACATGTTAGAAAATGTCAGCTTGAACCAGAAGGCAAACTGTGCACAGACTGGCTTCAAAAACAGGTGTTTAGACATGCCCAACAAAATACAAGACAGAAAGGGAGAATTAGCCAGGCGGGCAGACGTGAATACACATTCTTCTGTTTTATTAATATTCAAATTGTGTCATCTTAAGAGGCAGATATTGAGTCATGCTACCTTTCCAGTCCCCCCCCCCCAGCATATAGGATGTGGGGCTATGTGGGTTTTTTTTCATGTCAGGAGAGACTTGAGAAACTGCAAGTCGCTTCTGGTGTGTGAAAATTGGCCGTCTGCAAGGATGTTCCTAAGGGGATGCTTGGATGTTTGGTGTTTTTACCATCCTTGTGGGAGGCTTTTCTCATGTCCCCGCATGGGGAGCTGGAACTGATAGAGGAGCTCACTTGCTCCCCTGGATTCGAACAGCCAACCTGTCTGTCAGCAGTCATGCCGACACAAGGGTTTAACCGTGAGACCATCAAAAATACTGTGTGCTGCTATAAAATCAAAACTGTGTCTTTCACCATAGTCTGGTAAAAAAAATTAAGTAGATTAAGCTTCTTGTATCACTTTATTTTCATAACATGAACTACATCCAGTGACCTGTCTGTTACACAGGAGACATGAAAGCATGACCAATAAACAAATAAAACCTTTATACCATGGTCTAGGGCAGGGGTCCCCAAACTAAGGCCCGGGGGCCGGATGCGGCCCTCCAAGGTCATTTACCTGGCCCCCGCCCTCATTTATAATATGATATTTTTATATCAGTTTTAATAATATAATATATTGTATATACATATGATATTGATAATAATATTATCATTTTATACAATATAATACTAATAATAATACCATATAATAATATTAATTATATATTATATATTACATATAATATTACAGTATAGTAGTATAGTTCAATATAGTAATATATAATGCTAATATTTTGCTATGCTAATAATATAATATATTGTATGTACATACAGCTGCTCTGAGTTCCCTTCGGGGTGAGAAGGGTGGAATATAAATGTAGTAAATAAATGTAGTAAATAAATAATTTTGGACTTAGGCTTGCCCAAAGTCTGGATTGACTTGAAAACAACAACAATCCTAATTAACCTGACTATCTCATTGGCCAGAAGAAGGCCCACACTTCCTATTGAAATCCTGATAGGTTTATGTTGGTTAAAATTATTTTCATTTTTAAATATTGTATTGGTCTTTCATTGTTATTGTTGTTGTTTTGCACTACAAATAAGACATGTGCAGTGTGCATAGGCATTTGTTTGTATTTTTTTTTCAAATGATAATTCGGCCCCTGCACAGTCTGAAGGATTGTGGACTGGCCCTCTGCTTTAAAAGTTTGAGGACCCCTGGTCTAGGGAATGGCTTAGAAATAAGGCACCAATCTACTCCCATGTGAAGCATCCAGAGTAAAGAAACCCAAGTGTATGCTATGGGTCAATGCTCCATTCCTTTGGATAGTTTTGAGACAAACCTAAAACAATGGCCAGAAAAACTTACTCCTCTCTGGGATTGCAAAAGTTGCTTTCATTACCATTTCTCACATCTTAGGAGCTTTCCTTCACAGTGTTCCCTTTACTGATACTACTAGAAAAACAATTCCTGTCTCTTTTATGAGAGAGATACAAGTAGGTAAGGTGATACGTTTTACTCGGCCAACTCCTGTCTCCCTTGCGGCAGGGCCATTAATCACTCATGGCTTCCCCCTTGCAGTAGGGTGGCATTTAGAAACCACAACTGTCCTTCTTGCAGGAAGCCTTAAATCATCCACGTCAACTGCAATCAAGGCAAAGTACCTCAGCGCTGAAGATTCAACCCATGACCAAAGTATCCCTTAGTCCTATGGTGTCTTTGTCCCATTATACTTATTAATTGGTTCCAGCCAGATCTTTCAGCTTTCTAATGGACCATGACTGTCATTTCTTGCTTTCAAGTACTAGAAAATAAACTTTCATTCTAAGCTTTTCCAGGGTGTGCAGTTCAGTTCACTGTAACAAAATCTTTTCGGCAACATTCACAATGAGAACTAACTGAAAAGAATGGAGATTCCCAAGTTGTACATCACAACGTAAAGCCTTGAAGCTTAGCCTTTGGCTGTGAAGTTGAGAGCAAAGATTTTTAGAGGTCTCACCTGAAGCGGAGACCAGCACACAACCTCAAAAGGAGGGTTGCGCAACACCTTGTGAGCTCCCGAGAAGCAAAATAGAAATTTTCCTATTCCTCAATAAAAAGTCTCACCAAGTGTCGAAGCAGAGGTCACCGAGTTTATTTCTGGTCCAGCTGGAGCAGGATGACGGTCGCAATAGGATGCAATAGGATGAATCTTCTGCTCCCTGACATCAGAGGCCGGGAGGAGTGGTCAGGGGGCTCGTGCACCTTTGCCAATGAGAGCATGAGCCTCGCCTGTGACGTCTCTCCCTGGCTAACCAATGGGGGTGATGGAGGCGCAGCAGCAGGGAAAACAAAGGAGATTGTGTTTATGAATGGATTATGAGTGACCCTATCCTGGGTCTATTGTTAAGTGGCCCAGCGATAGCCTTCAGGCCATACAAGCCTGACCTGTCCTATTGATGAGAGGATTGGAATAGCAAGTCCCTTGAATGGGATCTGACACTTCGATGTCAGTTACATTGTTCAAAAGTCAGCAGTATTGGTGATCTTGATGGGATTAGGTGATTCAGGATACAGGAGAGGAAGATGGTATTGTTTTGGAGCAGCTGTAGCATACCTGCCTCTCTGCAGAGGGGATACGCCATTCATGAAAGATTATTAAAATGTCCAAAGGTTGCTCAATTCTTAAGTGATCTGGCTTTGCCCTCCGAAGCTTAAGAATGAATCCATTGAGCTATTTCAGATGGTGATCATGATAAGTTCATTAAGCAAGAATGTGGACCTGGGGCTGGCTGGTGGCACCCAGGTCCAAAGGAATGCTGGCCAGAGTTCACAATGAGGTCACCTGCTTCATTTTATAGGAAATCATAAAATATAATAAAAACATAATAAAATTGATAGAAGACGCATATAGGATTCATAATGAAGGAGAAAGGATATTCAGCATCACTATGGTGGGAGACATACGCAAGTTTCATCCAAGGGGCTGCAGGGGGCTTCGATTTCCCCTGCGCTTCCCATAGACGGGCAAAGTGAGGGATCCTGGGGGTCCCCCACAGCCTGACAGGCGGAAGGCTTCTGGGGTTCCCCTAGAACTGGGAGACGGTGCAAGGAAACAAGGGGTTCATGCAGGAGGGGAAAAGGGGGGTCCCTGATACCTTGGGAGTCCATAAAGATGCAAGGAAACCATTTGGGTCCCGTTGCCCATGCTCATTCATAAAGAGAAATTCATTTATGGAAAAAGGAAACCAATTCATCTTGAGGGAGGGGAACTGGGCTCTTGGTGGGAAAAAGCGGGATAGCAGCTCATTTTAAAAAGTGTCTAAGAGTGGAATGGCGTTGGTCTGGTGCAAATCCGTGAGATGCGGATACGGGGTTTATTGCAAGGTGTCCGTATCCGTGATTTGTGGGACCGCATCCCCTTGTTCCCAAGGCAACCCTGAGCAGCCTCGGCCAAGCCGGCAGGGATCCGCAGCTCAGAAAGGGGGTTTTTTTTGGCAATTTTTGAGTTGCAAGGGAATGGTGCAAGAGGGAGCTTTTGCAGGCTGTGAGAGTGAAAGCAAAAAGCAGATGTAATTTATTACTCTGGTTAAAATGTAGCGAATGTGGCTATTGAGAGTGGCTGCCTGTGATTTGTAGCAGATGAAGCTAATCTGAAGTGGAAATACAGTGTTTTTTTTGAGCCTGGGGAACTCCTGGCAGCGATCAGCTGGGTGTCAAAGCAATGTGAGTGTAGGGGGCTTGTGTGCTCAGCATCAGCTGGTTATTTCAAATCTCTGACTCAAGGATCACATATTAGTACAGTCTTTTTCCATATTTGCTACAGTGGTGCCCCTTTTCCCTGATGATTATTCCTCTTCCTCTTCCTCCTCTTCAGCATGCTCAAGAAGAATACTGTGCCTGAGGGATAATTGTCCCCATCAATATGTGGGGTTCTGACACCCCCACCTGTCCTTTGGTTTCAAAGCATCTTCGTCAGGGCTTTAATCATGAATTCGAGTTTTCCACCCCACAGTGCAGTTGTGTTTAATGGATTTCCTACATATCTGAAAATTTTACAGTGAGGAACAAACTTTGAATCATCAACATTGGACTATTCCTAAAATCGTAAAGGTAACAATGGGTATTTCTAATAAATAGCATTAGAAAATGCATACCCAGGCAAAACAGGTATACACCGGTGTTACATAGTTTTGAAGTGTGTTCCAGCCCACAAAAGCATATGTCACAATAAATGTGTTGATCTTTAAAGAGCTTTACATTGGTTTGCTTTGCTTATTCTTTTCATAGTAATGGGCTAACACAGCTGCTTTGCTGCAAGGGTGGCGGGTGGAAATGTCATCAGAGACTGAAATTCTTTTATTGAGGAATGTAAATAAAGAGGCACAGGTTTTGCCTTTACTCTTTTTAAGTCCAGTGATGATGGAGCAGTATACTGTCTTATAAAGGAGCTTTCTTATTGCTCCAAGGACAATGATTTCTTGACTAAACTTTCTCTACCTAGATTACTGTAGCACAAATTTCACTTTCACGATGCAAAACCACCTCTCAGTTCCTCTAATGTTAGAGTATTCAGACTCACCCACCCATACCATATTGCAACTAGCCTTTTTAAAAAAATGTCTTAGTTTTCTACTTGATAAACCAGCCAAACCTGTTCTTTCCAAAAGGTAAAAAATACAACTGCAAATTCACAATTGAAAGTATCCAGATAATTTCAAACAGGGTTTGCTTTGAGTATTACGTTATCATCGTACTGAAAACAAAGAACCTTAATTCATGATCAAAATTGTTATCGTTAATGTACCTCAATATAAGAGAGAATGTATTGCTTTAAAAGGATGGGAGTAATGACAGCAATGGGAGGTCCTTGTGTGTTTATCTTGTACAAAACATAAACGTTCATGCGTAAGAATGGAACACTTAGGGTCCTTCTACACTGCCAGATAATCCAGATTATTAAAGCAGAAAATCCACATTACCTGTTTTAAACTGGATTATATGAGTCTACACTGCCATATAATCCAGTTCAAAACAGATAATCTGGATTTTATACAGTTGTGTAGAAGGGGCCTCTGAAAGTTTTTTGTGTCCCTGCTGGAGATAAAAAATGTCATTGTTGGTCAGCCATGATGATGAAAGGCTAAAGTGACATACATGGGTTATCCGCAATAGCTGCATTTTGGGGAGGTATGGGGAGCAAAGTAGAAGCAGTTTGCAAGAAATTCAAACCTGACTATCTCTACCCTTGTCAGCCCTTAGTATACTGGAATTCTAATTGGGGTCAGAAAATCCCATACAACTCCCTCAAAGTAATCTTTTAAAATTCTTCTGCATGTGGATTAAACATGATAGCATTGTTGCATAAAAGCCATTTAACCTTCATTAGGAAACCACCAACAGCCCTTAAAGAGTCCTCGGGCATTTCCAAAGTGCACCTTTGGATTGTGACAAGAATGATGTACATAAAGTATAGAAAACAGTACAGTAAACAATAAAAGAGATTCTGCTTCTGTCTTAGATCTGCAACTATTGTAGCTCACAAGCTATGTGACATCCTAACTCTCTTTTCAGAAATAAATCCAGTAGTAAGGAGCTTACCCCATATTAAAGTTTCATGCTTCCCTTTAAAGCAGTTTTTCTTCCCCTTTCCCCTTTCCCCTTCCCCTTCCCCTCCCCCTCCTTCTCCTTGAGGGACACAAATAATCCTTGTATTGTCCACCTCTATCATATCAAATGGCATCACAAGAAAGAGTGAAGACTGCATTGGCTGACACCATCAGAGGTGTGACATAAAAATGACTGTCCTGTGCCCTCCTTAGCCCTCCAGGCAACAAAAGTGGGCAAAGGAGTGTCTCAAATTCTCTCCTCGCCCCATCCTTCCCTTGGCCATGATCCCCTGTCCTCCTATAGTCCTTAGTGCCTAACTACAAACCAGCCTAATGCTGTGCTATTTTTCAAATGAAAGTTCTTGATGGTGGGCCACATGCTGCTGGGACAATGATGAAGGGGAATTGCATCCTGGGCAAGCATCTTTTACTTGAGCTGCACTATTAACACCTGATCAATTCATGATGGGGCTTCTCTGGGGGAAAGAAAACAATAGGTCACCAGCTGGGCTTCCTGGGGCAGTGAGGGGAGATGATTTCCTGGGTGGACTTCTGGCTGCCAAAGGCTACCACCCTTCCCTGCACCAGCTGATATCAACCCTAGTGATGTCACTCATCAAATAGTAAGAAGAATTCTGTGGTAATGGCATTTTCAAACAGTTATGGATCTCCAGACTTAGTTGTGTAATGCTGGGTGATTCAGGAGGCTAAACTCTAAAACAGGGGTCCTCAAACTTTTAAAGCAGAGGGTCGGTCGGTCCACAATCCTTCAGACTGTTGAGGGGCCGAATGATCATTTGAAGAAGAAAAAATGAACAAATTCCTATGCACACTGCATATGTCTTATTTGTAGTGCAAAAACAAAAACAACAACAACAACAACAAAAGAAAAATACAATATTTAAAAATAAAAACAATTTTAACCAACTCAAACCGATCAGGATTTCAATGAGAAGTGTGGACCTGCTTCTGGCCAACAAGATAGTCAAGTTAATTAAGATTATTGTTGTTGTGTGCCTTCAAGTCATTTCAGATTTTGGGCAAGCCGAAGTCAAAAATTTATTTATTTATTTATTTATTTATTATTTACTACATTTATATCCTGTCCTTCTCACCCCGAAGGGGACTCAGAGCGGCTTACAATTTATATCTATATGCAATATATTATATTATTAGCATAGAACAATATTAGCATTAAATATTACTATACTGAATTATACCACTATATTGTAATATTATTACAGTAGAGTCTCACTTATCCAAGCCTCGCTTATCCAAGCCTCTGGATTATCTAAGCCATTTTTGTAGTCAATGTTTTCAATATATCATGATATTTTGGTGCTAAATTCATAAATACAGTAATTACAACATAACATTACAGCGTACTGAACTACTTTTTCTGTCAAATTTGTTGTATAACATGATGTTTTGGTGCTGTCACCTGGGATTGCAACATCGACAATCCATACTGTTTTTATTATTATTACAGTAGAGTCTCACTTATCCAAGGTTCTGGATTATCCAAGGCATTTTTGTAGTCAATGTTTTCAATATATCGTGATATTTTGGTGCTAAATTCATAAATACAGTAATTACAACATAACATAACACTTTCTGTCAAATTTGTTGTATAACATGTTTTGATGCTTAATTTGTAAAATCATAACCTAATATGATGTTCAATAGGCTTTTCCTTAATCCCTCCTTATTATCCAAGATATTCGCTTATCCAAGCTTCTGCCGGCCCGTTTAGCTTGGATAAGTGAGACTCTACTGTAGTAATATTACATGTAATATATAATATATAATTAATATTATTATATGGTATTATTATTAGTATGACATTGTATTACATTATAATATTTCTATCAATATTATATGTATATACAATATCATATTATTAAAACTGATATAAAAATATTGTATTATAAAACTGAGGGCAGGGGCCAGGTAAATGACCTTGGAGGGCCGCATCCGGCCCCCGGGCCTTAGTTTGGGGACCCCTGCTCTAAAACATCCAGAGGACCAAAGATCACTAAATGTATGGAAAGTTACTGGCCAAACTGTGCATATACAAATATTTCCGGTGAGCCAAATTTCCAATGTGATATTCAAAATGACAAACAATCTAGCTGTGCCATGAGAAGGAATAAGCTTTCTCAAGACTGCAAAGTGGAAAGTTTACTTTAAACTATTTTATGACATTCTTTTATACTGTATCTGTGGTGAAGGAACAGCATGCAAACACTGTGTTTCTACCAGCTGCAAGAAGAAATAGAAATGCTTGTGTAAGTTCATTTTTGGCATATGGAGCCCTGGCCGTTTTGTCTTTAAAATATTTACACTAGAGAGGGAAAATGACAAAATAAAATAACCTACCGCTGTAAAGCAGAATGGCATCATGGAGAGAAAGGGGATAGGTGTTTAAGTTGGAAGAGTATAAATGGATTGTACAGACTGGCTTGGGTACTGCCTTTGGGTTTTATTGCTAAAGCAACAGCACTACAAAAATATGCCTGGTGCCGATGTCAAACTGGCAAATGCACAACACAGCAAGAGCAGCAAATGTTCCATTCTCATCACTACTGAAGGACTAAAAAGGACTGCCGAAATTTCTGCCAAAAGCTGGTTTTATTTGTCTCACATCTTTCAAACATTTCCACCATGAAAGTGCATTCATTTCAAAGATACTATGAATGAATCAAACCTGATTGAGAGAGTACATTTTAATATAAATTTGCAATGAATTGTTCACAGTGTATCTAAAAGACGACAGGGCCTCTTCTTTGTAACTTTTATAAGAGCAAAAAGTGCAGTGACAGTTGGCTATTATACATAGATCTGTGACAGTCGCATTGATGAAAAACAACAGGAAAAACTCCGCCGCTATCAGGACCTCAAGATTGAACTTCAAAGACTCTGGCAGAAACCAGTACAGGTGGTCCCGGTGGTGATAGGCACATTGGGTGCCATGCCAAAAGATCTCAGCCAGCATTTGGAAACAATAGACATTGACAAAATTATGATCTGCCAACTGCAAAAGGCTACCCTACTGGGATCTGTGCACATTATCCAAAAATACATCACACAGTCCTAGACACTTGGGAAGTGTTCGATTTGTGATTTTGTGATACGAAATCCAGGATATCTATCTTGTTTGCTGTGTCATACAATGTTGTTGTGTCAATAATAATAATAATAATAATAATAATAATAATAATAATAATAATAACTTTATTCTTGTATCCTGCCACCATCTCCCTGAAAGGACTCAGGGCGGCTCACATGGGGACGAGCTCAACAGTAAATTAGGTTAAAACACAGTACATAAATTAAAACCATATAAACAATTAACTAAAAACAGCATAAAACACATAATCACAATTACTTTAAAAACCTAGCCACAAGTACAGCAAATGTGGAGGGTGACTAGTGCGAGACTCTAAGTAGGATTCATGAGGAAAGAGAGATGATCTCATGAGATACTTTAAATCTGAAAAGGTATGGGATAGAGATAAAGTGCAATGAGAAATTGTAAACAAGCTGCTGGTGAAGCTATTCACTCAAATGTGCACCTGAACATCCATGTTTTTAAATCCTTATGGAAGGTGGCCAACAATGGCACCAATCTAATCTTCCTGGGAAGGGAGTTCCAGAGTCAAGGGGCCGTAACTGAGAAGGCCCTTTCCCTTGTCCCCACCAATGATGCTTGGGACGGTGGTGGGAGCGAGAGAAGAGCCTCCCCGGAAGATCTTGAGGCCCATGAGAGTTCATAGGGGAGGAGGCAATCACGGAGATAAGCAGGTTCTGAACTGTTTAGGGCTTTATAGGTGATTGCATATGGGGACTGCGTCACATGCTTCCTGGGTCCAATTCACACAGCCATCTCAGTTTTTCGGGCTCCAGGAGCCTGAAAAACAAAAAGGGCACCCACCCTTTCCCCCTAACCACAAAACAACCCTGAAAAATAAAATTAACTGTACCTGGACACCATTATATTCCTCCTTGCACTCTTCTGATGTGAGGAAATGACACACCAGGAGACGGGGGGGGGGCATCCCTCCTGCCCCCGGTCTCCTGGCATTTAATTTCCTCACACCAGGAGAGTGTGAGGAGGTTCATAATGGTGCCAGGTAAGTTTAATTTTATTTTTGGGGTTATTTTGGGGGGGGGGTTAGGAGTGGCTGCATGCCATCCTGATTGTTATCAGGATGGCATTTACCCCCCCCCCCCAGGAAAGCCCAGGTTTTGGGGGGCTTGTGATGACTCAGACCTGTGCCGAAGCAGGTTTTTTATACCCACTTCGGCACAGATTTTAGTCCTGTGTAGAATTGCCCTTAGTTATATTTTTCATTTTTATCTGTACATGTTTTTTAACTTCTGCAATTCATCTTCATCCTGGACTGCATATAAATAAAATAAGAGGAAGAAGAAGAAGAACCACCACAACCCTGACTGTGGGATTTGAATAATAATAATAATAATAATAATAATAATAATAATAATAATAATAATAATAAATAAACAACTTTATTTATACCCCGCCGCCCTATCTCCCCAATGGGGACTCAGGGTGGTTAACAACATACAGCGGCAAATATTCAATGCCATATAGTGCAACCAACAAGTAAATTAAACTACCAAAAATTAAATAATAACACAATAAACATCAACATCAAACAATAATAAAGCATTGCAAGAAATTAAACACCGCACAACTAAAAATTACATTTTAACTAAACTATTAACCAGACTTGAAAAATTAAGATCAATCAAAATTATGTTTTTTCTTTTCTTTTTTCTTTATGTTATTTTTATTTATTTTTATTATGGGGTGCTTTGAAGTCAGTTCTGACTTATGGCAACCCTAAGGCACACCTTTCACGTGGTCTTTTTAGCAGAATTTGTTCTTCCTTCCTTTGAGATTGGTGTGACTTGTTTAAGGTCAGCCAGTGGATATCCATGGTTGGGCAGGGATTTGAACCTTGTTTTCCCAATGTCCTAGTTGAATCCTATTAGCTCTTGGTTCCTTAGAGGCATATAACACAGTAGCACACTTGTTTCCTTAGTGGTATGTAACACAGTATGTAATCATGATAAGCTATCAGACTGTTTTTATTAAGTGATAAGGAGACTTATTGTTGTTTGCCTAGATGTCTTTTCTTATTCATTAATTAAACAGTGGCCAACTGCTCCTTGCAAGGCTACAGGTTGATCTAATCTGATTTCTCTGATGTTTGCTGATGTGTATGCCTTCAAGTCACCTGTTAACTTATGGTGACCCTATAAATTTCAAAGATTTTTTTAGACAAGAAATACTTAAAGGTGGTTTTACTAGTTCTTTCCTCTGAAATGCAGCCTACAGCAACTGTATCAGTTGCTGTCTCCCATCCAAGTACTAATCAGGGCTTACTCTTCTTAGTTTCTAAGATCAGAGAGGATCTGGTGCCTTTAGGGTGTTAGGGTTTATCAGATTCAGAGAAATACAGTTTAAAGTGCATGGAAGATAAACATCTGCAGTTGCAAAACACTTGGAGCAATTTATGATAGCACATCAAACTCAGAGATGTTTGAGATGTTTGCTTAGGAAATGCTAAAAACAGAAACTACAACATTTATATTATTCGCAATCCACATATAATGTAGTACAAAGACCACCTCTGGACTAATAGCCATTTTATGGTAAGCCAGGGTGGTATAGACTTTGAGTGCTGACAGCCAACTCATTTTAACGTATGTTATGTTAGATCAAACATTATCAGAATTATAAAACTTTGGTCATTCAAAAAGAACTCTGCTGAATTTAATAACAAATAAAATTGAAAAGCAAAATCTCATATATATATTCCCCCATGTGATTCCTGTGTCCTGTATGCAAAAAGGGAAAAGGAAGGCAAAAGGCTAGGTGATGAAAAGACAGAAAATGTGGTGTGAAGGAAAAATTAGAGGGGAAAAAGCAAGGGGACTGGGAAGATGGAAACAGGATGGAAATTGATACAGGAACAAGGCAAATGTGTTACTCAGATATTAGAATTCTAAACTGAAATCCTCAAGAACATGACATAGTTTAATGAGGGAAACGTTCAGGCTGTGTGTGGTCTACCATTGCACTACATTCCAATTTAGATGCCAAATAAAAAATGTTTATTTTATTGTATTTATTTCTAGAGATTATATCCTTGATTTCTATATCAGGAGATGTTGAAGGCAGCTCCAACATATTTTAAAAGTAAAAAACAGAAAAGAAAACACTAAAACAACCAGAATAATTTAAAAGCACCAAATGGTTTGAAAGGGTACTAAAATGAGTGCAATAATAATATCAATACGCAGAGACAGAAGTGGGTTAAATTTTTGGTCCATAAGTTGACCATATGGCTGTGTTGGAAGAACGAGAGGAAAAATATAGCATAATAATAATAATAATAATAATAATAATAATAATAATAGTAGTAGTAGTAGTAGTAGTAGTAGTAGTTTTTCCACTTTTGAAGTAGTTCTGTGTGTCTTAGCTCATGTAATTATATTAAATATAGTGACTATATCTTAAATATTTTTGCAAAAAAGACTGCTGTTGTTTTCATGTGATTTTAGCCAATTTTGGCCAATGACTGTGAAGTTACAGCAAACTATAAAAAGGTAAAGGTTTCCCCTGACGTTAAGTCCAGTCGTGACCAACTCTGGGGGTTGGTGCTCATCTCCATTTCTAAGCCAAAGAGCCGGAGTTGTCCGTAGACACCTCCAAGGTCATGTGGCCGGCATGACTGCATGGAGCGCCGTTACCTTCCCGCCGGAGCGGTACCTATTGATCTACTCACATTGGCATGTTTTCGAACTGCTAGGTTGGCAGGAGCTGGAGCTAACAGCAGCCACTCACGCTGCTCCTGGGGCTTGAACCTGGGACCTTTCGGTCCCCAGCTCAGTGCTTTAACACACTTTGCCACCGGGGCAAAAGATTACATGTACATTATATATTTTCAGCTGTGTTCCAAGAGCTCAAAAATCATTTGTGATCTTTTGAAAAGTACGCCTAGCGGAGTCATTGGTTCCTACATGAATCAACATGAGGGAGGGAGGGTGATGGAGCTTTAGGAGCCTGGTGAGCCTCTAAGTGACATGGTGTATTTTTACCCCCGGGAGGCAGCATATTTTTCAAGTCATCCCATCCAGCCTGGAGATGATTGCTTCCGTTCCTCTAAGGAGGGAGTCGCCTACTTGCTGGAACGAGGGAGAGGGCCTTCTCTATAGTGGCCCCTCGGCTTTGGAATTCTCTCCCTAGGGAGATTAGACTGGCCCCAGCCCTGTCTGCCTTTATCAAACAGCTGAAGACATGGCTTTTACAGTGTGCATTTGAATAACCATCAACATGATTGAGCCCTATTCACTGATATATTACTTCCTAGCATTTTATTTCCCTTCCTATTTATCTGATCCGGCATTATCCCAGCCGATTCTCTGACATTTGTCTATGCACTTTATTAAAAGGCCTTGAAATGGTGTATTTTCATATGCTCGGCCCCTTTTTATTCATAGTGGTTGATGTTTGTACCATTACCTTATTTTGCTCGGTCATTATATGTTTTATTGTATGTTATGTTTTAATCGATTATTTTATTTGATTGACGTATCATTGTATTTAGTTATTGATATGTGTTTTAAATTGCTATACCTTGTTTCTGTTTTGGGCTTGGCCCCATGTTAGCCGCCCCGAATCCCTTCGGGGAGATGGTGGTGAGATAGAAAAATAAAGTATTATTATTATTATTATTATTATTATTATTATTATTATTATTATTATTATTATTATTATTATACTACTACCAAGACCTTTTTCCTTTGATGAAAGTTCCAGATAACTTTTTAAAGTTGAAGATCCTAGTCCTCTTTTATATTTAGCCTGATTGCTAAAGATAATTCTTGGAATTAGAATGAATATAGGTGTGTGTGGCCAACTCCTTTTCCAATCTTCTACCAGATTTGCATAATTATCAAGAATGCATAATATGCAGATTGGGTCAGAAAGATTCAGGAAAGTGGAATCAAGCAGCCCTATCCATTGACCAAATATATTTCCAACCATTCATCTGGTCTCCATCTCCCCAATACTGCTGTAATTGCTGTCTGCCTCCACAATAATAAGTGTATTTCTGCTGAGAAACATGTAACACAGAAATCACACAAGCCAATAGAACCATCATATGACATTATTTGGCTGGGAAATAAAGTTCACATAATCTCACACATCGTTTTCCAGAGGAAATTCACATTTTTAAAATTACAGCCCATTGGAAGCATCAGTAGTGAGAGGGCATAAACCTGAGTGTGCTTTAAGGAAGACAAAAGCAGTCCTTTCCATCCATAAATAAACTTCCTGGCTTTGTTCTAAAATCCAGAGCAAGGCTGTAGATCTCAAAATGAAGAGCAGGTTGGGCAGGATATAAAATGTCTCAAGAACACTTACAATTTTGTCTGTGCTAGTTCCTTTGAATATTTTTCCCAAATCCAGTGGCAATCAGTGGAGCTCTTGGCATCTCCCTCTGGTAAAGTTCACATTTCTGAAGACTTTTTAAAGGTGACCCCCAAATGGAGCACATGGCTGCAATCATGCTTGGAGCTCACCGAAGCATGAATGATACTGAATAGTTCCCTAGGTTGAGAGGCAGTGAAGTAGTCACAGTAAATATCTTGCCCAGATCTGTTTGGAGTCACATTAGCAATACCCAGGTCATACAGGATATTTTTTTGAAGTCCAAACTACACTGATTTCTGCCTCTTATCTCCTCTCCTCTGTTTTTATATATTAGTAGTATATTCACATGAGGAACAGAGAGATTTGATCCAATGTAACTTTTATGCTCTAAGGGGCCTCGAAAGATAGGGATGCAAGTCTTTGTTCCTCCTGGCAGCACTTCATTACTTCAACAAACAGAAAATTAACAGAGAAATTAAGAAATTTAAGCAGGCTGCCATAGAAGGCTGCTGAAAGTGTATGAAACTGCCCACATTGAAATGAAATTGTGTCTTACATTCTGACTTGTGCAACTGTTCAAGATAGAACCCCAGCTGATGGGACAGGAAAGGTATGGGGAAAACAACTCCATTATACAAGAGAAGGATCAACCTATGAGCACATCGCACATAAAGTGCGGTGCTTATACAAATTCCTCAGTCAAAAAATGAAGTTGTAATTCATGTTATGTTGGGAAACAGTGTCTGCAGATAGATGGTATGTTTAATGCTGTTAATGCAGACATCTGGATGTCTAGTGTGCCAATCATACTTTAGTTGGCTGAACAGACGTGACTCTATTCAAGATATATTTTTCTGTCTCTTTCGGTGAGCATCCTAGTCTTCAAATCCGCAGTCTTTCTAAAGGGAAAATCAACACAAAAAGAATTATTTGAGAGCTAAGACCCTTATTGGGAAATTATGAGTGCATAGAGTTATGCACTTGTGATTATTTTATAATCATGACCCCCACGTAGCCCCTCGTTTAGGGGATACGTAGGGATTGTGTAAGTCCTCTCATTCTTGCCTCTGAAATCAATGGGAGTGTGTTCTTTGTTCTTCTGGAACATGGCCATACAGCCTGGAAAATGCACAACCCTGTTCTTTGTCCCTCTGCATCCCCCTGCATGACCGATCTCAAGCACAAGGGGAATTATAACGGGGGTCCTGCTTCTCAATGGATATTGCTCACAGGGGAGTGGGAACTTTTGTCAGCAGCTTCTGAATTAAACGAAGAGCAGACCCATATTGCTCACAATGGCTGCTACTTGGTACATGGATTCCTTAGTGGGATCAGGATAGGATTCACTGCTTAACACTGTAACTATGGTGCTTATATGCTCACAAGTTCCCCACAGGATTCTAGCCATTGTCGTTGCATGCCTTCAAGTCATTTCTGACTGAAGATGGCCTTAAATAAAATATCCTTTCACAGGGGTTTTTGGGTCTGAGAGTTTGTGACTCAAAGTCAGCCACTGGGAAATCAAACCATAGTCTGCAGTCACAGACCAATGCCCAAGCAACTATACCACGCTGGCTCTGCCGTACTTATATACATGCACTTCTCACTGAACAGGCACTTTTACTGAAGCAATGCAGGCAGCTGATTTTTTTTTTACTTCTTAAAATATCATGTTGCGTGTTTCAGAAGTAACGTTTCCACATGCATAATCTGTAAACTGCTGAGTCCTTTTCTTTTTTAATACAGTCCTACTTTTGTCCGGATAGACCACAAACTCTGCTATTATCATTTTGTTTTCCACTTAGAGCCTATTGATCCATCCTGGGCTCTTGCTAGAGAAATGGGCTTTATAATGAGATAGTAAATTCTGACTTTTGTGCTCATTTGATAATTAATAGAGCCATGTCAGCAGCAGTTTAAAATGCTAGTACATCTTTTCCTTTCAGGGTGTAACGCATGTGTTGTAAGGCATATATTTCTGGTCCCAAGCATTTGGACGAGTCCCTCGGGGAGATAGGGCAGAATATAAATAAAGTTTATTATTTATTTTATTAAGGGATAGTTAGTTAAGCTACATAGGAAATGACCTGATACCAAGTTGAACAACTGGGGTATTTAGCCAAGAGTCTATCTCAATTCTCTGTAAAATATCAAAGTAGGATTCTCCAGAAATTTTGACAATCCTCGGATATGTCAGAGATTCAAATAAAGATTGTTCACCTGCAAGATATTTGTTTTACCACTGAGCTGCAATCTTGTATGCACGTACCTAAGAGTAAGTTGACTGAACTCAGTATGATTTATGCCAAAGTAGGCATGCATAGAGTGTCACAGTAAAGCTAGCATTCTACATTTGCCCTTTGCAGTTTACTCAGTAAGGAGATGACTAATAGTAAAGCACCATTAGATGAAGTTGATAAACCTTGACTCAAGATTCTCTGTGAAGCTGAACAATAGAATTTCAACAATTCCTTGACATCTTCTTGTACAACTCTGACATATACATAAATGGGTAGTACCTAAAAGCATAGGGAAAACATAACCATATTCACAATTGGGAAGAACAGTATTTTTTTTTCAGAGACCAAAGGCACACCTACAATGCTATGGAATTCTGGGAGTTGTAGTCTGGTTAGGTATCAGGAGCACTCTGGCAAAGAAGGCAAGACCTGGCAAAGACTTTGCAAAACTACAACTCCTAGGATTCCATAACACTGAGCCTTGATAGTTAACGTGCTGTCAAACTGTATTAATTCTGCAGTGTCTTCTGGAAGTGTCATCACAACAGCCCTTGAGCTACATACACTAAAGTCAGCACACTGAAACCAAGTCCATTCCTTACTATTAGAACCTGTTCCTGTTGATATGGTAAAATGTCAGCAAGGGCAAGTGTAAGAGGTACAATTTTGCTTCTGTTGAAAAAAATGTGCAAAAATCTAAACCTGCAGAAGTTGTACTTCCCACATCACCACAAGCACTAGTTTGAGGATCCATTGCTGCAAGCAAAACCAGGGCGGGCACTATATATATTCCAGATAAAAGGGCTTTTTTTCTCTTTCCCAAAAGCCAATACAGTTTCCTAAAACTGTGGTATGGAGCAAGGCCAGCCAATTAGATGCAACCTGATTGGCTAGCAGAGGGCAGAACTCAGAAACAAGAGGCTTCATTCCGGTCCTCTCTTGGCTCCCTCTCTAACCACATCAACAATTAGTTGGCTTTTACTCACTCTCCTTCAGTGTGTGGAGTAGTGTATGAATTATTGTTACTAGTATCACACTGTTATTATTTACTGACACAAGTCTGAATGGTTTTGGCCTGCGTTGCTGGATATTTTGTGATAGACGGGACCCTTTCTCCTTAAGGGATAGATATTAGAAATAGAAGTAGGGTTTTTTCACATTAAGATTCCACTATTCATTTGTGGAGTTCTATGCCAGTTGTGCCCAGTGTAGCCGTATGCCTATTTTTTTCTATTCTTTTTTCCAAAAAGCATCTTATTGGATATGAGGCTACATTACATGGTCAATTACTAATTATATTTTAATGCATTTGATTGGTCTGGATGTTTTTGTGTCACTGTTAATGAAGGTTTATTCAATTTTTTTGTTTTGAAATTTGTGATTTTTTTTCAAATGCTGCTCCGAGAAGATCTATATAAAAACATTGTTGCACATTTAAAGAAGTGCTCGAACTCTAAAGCTGCTCTTTGGCCATGTCATAAATGCCATCTTTTTTTCTAGTGAAAGCTCGTTTGCTTACCTTGCTTTTTGCTAGGAATCATCTGACAGTAATATTGTGAGTGCAGTGTAACAGGGAATGGCCTTTTCCAAAGAGTATTCCCTCAAAGAGGTGTCCATTTGTGAGTGGAAAAAATAAAATTTGTATAAACTTGAAAACCCCTGCAGTAAGAAGACACTGATGCTGGACAGTTTCAATGGGGACAACAATAGAGTATCGGGGCAGTACAGTTATATCCTGATAGCCAGCATGGTGTAGTGTGTTTTAGTGTTCGACTATGGCAAACCCCCTCTGAAAGAAAATCTTATGAAGAAAACTCAAGATAGATTTGCAATATGTTTCATTTGATCTGAAGGAACATAAGAACATCAGGAAATGAATATATTGCTTCCAAAAGCTTGTGCCAATGATAAAATGAAATACAAATGCAACAGAAGTGTGTTTAGTTCTTGTCATTTTTCTAAACCTTTATGGCAAAAATAGATGGGCAAAGTATGTTTACTGACCCAGATGTCAAGGCAGTAGCAGCTGACTGATTTTACGCTTGCAGGCAGGTGAATCTGCCCTCATAATCCCAATATGAAAGAAGCTATCCAATGTTCTGAATCTCTTTTGTGAAGATTCAATTTCCTTGGCAAACTAAAACCTGATATGAATTTACCACCCCACTGACTATTCCAGGGTTGGCTGGGGGGGGGGGGGCATTCGGGATCCTTGCTATCAGTGGCAGAGGAAATTTTTAGGCTTTCATACCATGTCTACCTTTGAAAGAGCAGCATGATTTAATTGCTAAGGTAACAGCAAAATGGCAGGTTGGAGGTTTGAATCCGGGGAGAGCGTGGATGAGCTCTGTCTGCTCCAGCTCCCCATGTGGGGACATGAAGGAAGCCTCCCACAAGGATGGTAAAACATCAAAAACATCCAGGCATCCCCTCAGCAACGTTCTTACAGATGGCCAATTCTCTCACACCAGAAGCGACTTGCAATTTCTCAAGTTGCTCCTGACACACACACACACACACACACACACACACACACACACAAAGCAAAATGGCTAACATATTCATTACTTGGATCCAGGGATGGCTGAAGTCTTATTGTGGAGGCAGACAGAAATAAGTTTGCATCATTATTCTGCATGTACATGGTGAGGCAGGGAAGATGGGAGGAACTTAATCTAAGGAGGCCTGCTATCTTCTCCCAGAAATGAAATATAACCAGGGAAAGAGCTTCACTTTGCAGCTATTCTATAGCTAATAATCCTAAAGCTCTTGTATTTTCTGCCTGCAGCCCGTTAGATCAAGCCAACCCAGAGAAGCTTTGTGCCCCAATGAATGGACAGGAAAAAGCTGCAACAGAGCCATTATCTGCTTAGAAATGTCTTTGGGTTTTCAGATAGGTTAAGCAGCATTGACCCATGTTCTCCTGTATCCAAATAGAAGCACTACGTAACTCATCATCTTGAACACTGACATCTCATTTGGAGTGGGCAGAGAAACTGGGAGCCTCAAACACCAGGGCAAATATTAGACAGTAAAAATGGAAGTGGTGAGAGAAGAACGCCTTGGGGTGAGAAAGAACCAAAGAACATCCATAGAAGGCAACATTTCCATAGGAAAAAAATATTTTATTTTTTTAAAAGAATGAATTCAGTTTGAAACAGAAGTGGAATGTGATCTTCATAGATTTCATTTTCTGGAAGGGGCTAACTGCAATGTAGAACAAAAGCAGATTTCAAAATCTATGATAATCTAGGGGTTTTTTTAAAAAAAGAGAGAAAAAAATTATTTATAACTCAAGCATAATACTGTGTTACTTACAAACTGGACAAAGGAATTCTTAAATAAATATTCATGGTACACAATTACAGCACAAATATGCAGCAATTTGGCAACCTTTTTATACCTTATCTTTTTTTTCCTGGATACTGTGCAAAGGGGAATGACACGGCCTTTAAACAAGCTGTAGCTAAATACATAGCAAAAAGTCAGATTTTATACAAAACATCTCGCTTAGACTTTATAAAAAACCAATGTTGCTCTATATACACAATCCGGTTAAGAAAAGATGTTTATTCTCGTTTTCCATGTGTATTTTTATTTTATATTTATTTTTAAAAAGGTGAATAAGGCTACTGTAACACCCCAAATCCATATACAGTCAATCTGAATGTATTTACAGCATCTTCACTCTTCAGACATTGTGGTGAAAATTTCTCAAAAAGTCAGGTGATCAAGGGGTAAACACAAGCAAGGCATTTACAGTAACTTTTTCAAAGCTGAACCAAACACCAACTAAAGGTACAGTTGGCAAGATTGTCATTATTCTGCACAAGACACAACACAGATACACGGGGACCTCTTCTTCCCCCCTCCCCCATCGGTTGCAGACGCCTCGCCATTGATTTGTCCCATACGATCTCCCCTTCCCCAGGTTTAGAACATAATCAGAGTGGATCCAACCAACTCAACAATATTCTCGATTAAAAGGAAAAAAAATAAAAGGGAGGGGAAAAACCCAGGCCCATTTATTTCCCCCTCCCCCAAAATAAAATCTTAATGGCTTACAAGGAAAACTTTGCATGGATGGATTCACAGAGAAGAAGGCTTTAGGAAAAAAACTGCATCTGTATTGTAGTCAGTTACCATGGTAACCTCCCACAGGCCCTTGCGTCCTCGTCTTCTTTTTCTCATTCTTCTCCATCTTCTCCGCTCTTTCCTCCCCTCCCTTTCCCTCCATCTCTCCTTCTTGGACCAACATCATTTTCGGGTTCAGGAAATACAGAGTAGTCATTTCAATGACAGTACATTTTTTTTTGCACGTGCTTAGTGGAGGCTCGAGACCCTTAAAAATGCTGTAGTTACATGTTCTTTCCAATCCAGAAAGTGAAGTGTTGCCATGGGAACAGGACTATGTGAAAAGACATCTATTTTGCATAGCACATAAAAAAGTAGATTTATTTTTTCCCCAGGGTACAGAGAGGCTGGAGGCAGGACAACCACCAGGCTTCAAGCAGAAACTTGATCCCAAAACTCTCTTGCTGGTGTCCAGCTCAACTGCTCCATCTCATAAGGCAAGGGACAGAAAAACAGAAACAAACCAAAAGGCAGAATAAGAAAACCCTCATCAGAATATTTTGCTGTTCAAATGCATGACACAGTTACACTGACGTCATGATTCAGAGGCAGGGGTCACATTTCCTATTCTACTAGTTATGCAAGACAGCTTAGAGGGCTTGGTTATTTTTGTATTTCCTCTCAGTATTGTTCTTTTTGGAGCAAAGCGACCCCCCCCCAAGAAGTATTACCTAATTGTTTTGCTTCAAGAATGCTGACACAATTTAAGATTGATTTCATTGTCACAGACGAAGTTCACATCTTCTGGTATAGATTCTGTGCAATCTCAATATATAGATATATATATTAGTAATCATAACAAAATCTGCTACTTATATCCCTTGGGTTCTATACACCTATTATAAATAAGTCACACCTTACTCCCCCTTTCTCTTGTGTCTAAATGTGTTGCATCTTTATGGACCATGCAGTTTACCATGTGTGCTTTAACTCTGAAAGAGACTACCCTAGTGGCAGCAGTGTCTAGGACAGGTTTACCTCGCAAATGCACTGCCAGAAACCAGAGTGTTAAAAGGCTCGATTGGAGGAAAAAGGAAAATCCTGATCAGTTCCGAGAGATGTGAATGCTTGTGTGTGTGTGTGTGTGTGTGTGTGTGTGTGTAAAAGTGATGGAATCATAGCCCTCTTGACTGTTAAGCTTGTGATTTTATTCTTCCATGATAAAAGTTACTGTTTTCTTAAGCACTCCCCCCTTTGTGAACAGATAAATGTGTTAAGTATAGCAGCTGTGTCTGCTTTTCTTTTCGTAATAAAAAAAATGTCATTTCAAGCAGACCAAGATTTTTTGCTACAGCTAGCTCAAAGCTGTGCGTCTTATTGCTGGTACAGTACCACAGCAGTCCTGCCCTAATATATCACCAATGGCCTTCTACTGTCTTGTCTTCTAGGCACATTCACCTACTTACACTCTGTCCTACTTTGAGAGAGAGAACTATTTTCTCCTGCAAGTTACTATTGGAGAATAACCTTGGCATCCTTCCACTGCGGACCTGAATTGGCCGTGTGTATGTTGCTGTGTCTCACATGCTGCTCAGAAGTCCAAATGTCAAAGTGCTGTGCTACCTACATTGTTTGGCTTTGCCCAGTTGAGCCTCCAGAGGCTGTAGCATTTCATCAGCCCTTCCTCCCTCTCCTCTCTCTCTCTCTCTCTCTCTCTCTCTCTCTCTCTCTCTCTCTCTCTTCATCCACACAACTCCTCTCTTATATTCTTGACTCTACTGGCAAGCTAGCTTTTAAGCTAGAAGATTCCCTTTTTAGCAAGCCTGGGTTCTCTCAAAGCATTATCCTTTTCAAGTGAGGCTGCTATCACGAACAGATGGAGTATGAAATGGCAAAGGAAAAAAAACCCACACAAACAAAGCCCACACATTTTAAGATTTCCAACAGCAATGCAGGATGTGGAGTGAAAGAATTCTCAGGTGAAGGATGCCAGAGTGCTACTCAATTGAAGTAAAATGCAACAGGGACTGACTAAAAGCAAGAAAATGATCAAAAGTCTTACGTAAAGCCATGGTCTGTGTGACAAATCCATATACGCCATGAGAAAAGCGCGCACACAAAGTCACAGGGCTGCGTTTTCAAGCTTGATAACTTAAGACTTCTTTTCCAGAATGCCAAAAACCATTAGCATCTGCGAGTTGCTCCATCTTCCCTGGGCTTTTTATGTGTGCCTGAATGCCTGCAGCACATGGCTTAGAAGGTGATGAACGAACAGCAGTTGGTATGGGGATCTTCTACGTAAATTCTTCCAGCTTCCAAGGAAATGCTTGTTCACCAAGGCAGGAATTCTACAGACTAGAGATGTCCATCTCAAAACTGCTCTTTGTCGACGTGGTGGGACTTGCTGTTCTTGCCACTGCACCTGGTCCAGTAACCAGCACAGGGGTTCACCATCCCAAACCCTGTCCCCCCGTGTCATGGATAGCATTGGACAGGAGAGAGAGAGAGTTCCCAAAGGTACCACGCCAAGTGTTCATCAGACCTTGTAATAAATGTTTGCTGGACTCTGAGGGGGCATCTCTTGAACAATGTAGACTGGATGTCCATAGTCACCACTGACCTTTTCATAATGAGGGCAAAAGACGTTATCTGCAGTCCTCAGAGGTATGATAATGTCACTGGGTTCAGACCCATTGTTGTTCCCACTACGTTTTGGGGTGGCTAATGTACTAAGTGACAGTGTCGTCGTGTGCTGTGGTGAATGCTTCCTGTGTCTCCTTCGATACTTCAACAAAAGAACCACCAGCGTGATGATGATGATGAGGAATATGATGGACCCTGAAGCTATCCCTGCAAATAAGGCCACCTCTGTACCAAGGATACTGGTATGTCCAGCTTTGTTCCCATCTGAGTTGGAACCTAAAGTTAGAAGTAGGATGGGGCACAAGAAAGGGGGGGGGGGAGAGAGAGAGAGAGAGAGAGAGAGAGAGAGGAGACAAGAGATCTATGTTTAACATGAATACTGTTCCATCTTCACTTTGTAGTACTGAAAGACTTAACTGTCAAGCTGACTTTGGCAAACCAATTACCCTGCAAGATAGCAAGGCACAACCGGTCAAGCCCAACCATTTCTATTAAGCAAGATGCTGCATGTCTGTTGCTCTCGCTTTTTATGTTGCTCCCAAACCGCACTGTGTTCTTTCCATCTATCATCACCCATCAGCAGAAAGGACTGGCACTGACAAAGCATCCCTTTGATGCACACTACCTCTTAACAGATGCTGCTCAGTTCAAGGCAGCTAATGGGGATGAAACAGAAATTCAGGACTCACTATTGTCCTGCCACTATATTTATTTCTCTTTCTTTTTTCCAGAGTTCAATCTTGAGTTAAACCCTTTACAGTATTTCTAGGGATCCTTTCTAGAGAACCTCTCTTAGATACAAATCAGAAGAAATTAAAAGAAAGTAGAAGGAACAGAACAAATCCAACAGCTGGGTTAATATCTTGTTGGGATTTTAAAATTATTTTAAAACTATAGATCATGTTAAATAGGAACTGAAGTATAAGGCATTTTGGCTTGATTAATCTAAAGAGCCAATTAAATTTTCAGCAGCGTCAGTAAACCTGTCCTACCACTAGTATGAAAGGGTAACAGCTTATCTCATACAAAGCTGGGAAACTTTGCTGTTTTCTTTTCTTTTGATTTTTCTGTACTATAACTCCAAGATTTCACCAGACAGCATACTAGCTGGCAGATTCTCAGAATTGTAGTCCAAAATCAAAGTGTTCTGAGCTATGCTTATATTGGTGTGAGGACTTTACTCAGACTCCAGCTCCACAGCTAAATTCAGTAGCTCCCATTGTTTCATCCTTCTCTTTTGTGCAGTATCCAGTGGAGCATCTTGGCTGACTGGAATTATACAGAGCTGCCTTAATGTGTAGCAAGGGATCATGCAGCCAACAGAATTCCAATGTGGTTATGGCTAAGATTATAGCAAGAAGAAGGCAGCAAATTGGTTTGTAAATCAGACTGCAAAGGTGTTTCTAATTTAATTAATTAAATTTTGTATTGCCTCATCTAGAAAAATTTAAAAATACCACTATAGACCTATTTCAGGATAACTGGATGTGGCAAAGGTGTACCTTAGCATAAAATTGTTGATGACGGCTCAGTAACTGCCATGATAGCAAACAATGTTATATAGATAAGAAGCCATGAAACAACCAGTGACAATCCTACAGCATGGATGAACAGTGGTCTCAATCAACTATTCTTCCCTTCACACTATTTTTTTTTTGTCCAAGTGGCTCAAAGGCAGGGAAACAAAGTTGCACTGGTGGCCAGAGGTTACTGGCCTTTTTTTTGTTTCCAATATTTGGAGGCAGAGATACCTTCCTGCTTGTTTGTTAGTGCTAGAAGAAAGGCAATGAAGATACAGAATGTTACAGCCAATATCAGGGAGACACACAATCACTAGACACAGTGGTCACCATAGACTTGACTCAAGCTGCAGACATCACCGGGGTCACCATTCATCCAGCAGCCACAAATGGACACAACACTATTAGCTGCAATATGCTATGTATCTACCATGACATCTGATGGGCAAAATTAAGACGGTCTCCCCTTCTAATCCCCAAAGGGACATACCACTCACTGTCTACCATTCCTTCTAGCCCTGCCCACCTGGTTCTCCCCACTAACCCTGTGGCTTATCTTTTCCTTTTTTTCTGGGTGACTGAGCACATTTAAAAACAAAGCTCTATTACTGGCCCCAATGCTAATGCCATTCTGGAACCAAGTCAAAAGATGGCAGTTTACTAAAATCTTCAGGCTTTTATTTGATTTTCATCAGGTTATATTCAACATTATTTTTTTAAATTGTTTTAAAGTATCTGGCTTGAAGTATTATGGTATTCAGTATAGTAGGACCCTTCGGTTTTGTGGGGGTTAGGGGTGCAGGACACCTGCAAAAGTGGGAAAAATCTCAAGGAATGTCCAGGTCCTCCAGCATGACTTGATAGTCATATTGTGCCAGACGTTGACTATGAGTCTCACTGGAGGACCTAGAGATTCCTAGATAAAATATATTAATCAAATCCACACAAAAAATCCACAAATGTTAAAAACTCACAAATGTTAAGCATATATTTTAAGTGCTTTCCAATTATTGCATTGGTGCTTATTGTCCTAAATTCATATCAGTGTGTGCCAAATACTCAGATATAGTTTGGGATATAGCTATTTTAATAAATTAATTAAAATAAAATGAATATCTAAATGCCATTTTTATTTTGAAAGAGTGCTTTTTGGGTCCATCGGCTGCCAGAGGTCTTGCTAGAACTAAGAATGGTGCTTGAGAAAACTTCTTTACTATTTAGTAACATCCAAGATTTTTTTAAAAGCCACATAAGATGTCTCATCCATCCCAATGCACCAGGGGTTTATTCACTGGTATCATGTTAAAGATAATAGAACCAAGGTTATGTATGCTTAACTATGAGCTGGGTTGCAACCATAAATGATCGTAAAGCCCCATTTTCCCAAAAGCTACTTCTTACAGTTACAAAACCCATTTAGATCAAAGCCTATTTCCAACAAATCAATATTTTCCCATGTAGCCATTAAGCCTCTATAGAATGCAAATGAAAAGAGAGGGGCTTGCTTTTACAAAAATGTAATAATTTTTGACCTCCCACATTATTGCTCACTTTTTTCTCTCACTGTATCAATGTTTGTTTCTTTTTATTAAGGAATAAATGATTCGCTTGCAATCCAAGCGTCCATGGGCAAATACCAAAGGACACCACTGATCTCCCCTTTTGTGGGTGAATGGAGACATTGAAAAGGTCTTCCCCTTCATCAGAAACAGAAAGCTATGCTGCCTGACCAGAGCAAATAGCGAGGAACTCTGGATTTCTCAAACCTACGGCCCCTCCCTTTCCACAAATATGCCTGAAGTTAAGAAGGGAGACTATGTCAGCTATAAAACTGGCATGATCTCACTCTTTCTCCCACTGGAATCAGTGGGTGAGGCTTGAAAAATTGGGAGGAAGGGAGAACAGGGGAAAAAGAAGAAAAGCCACACTGCCACATTGCCTTCCATGTCTAGCATAAGCCCTGAGGTGCTTAGGAAATCTTCATTAATCTGCCATAGTCTCTCCACCCCACATCCCACCAAACTGCCAGCACCAGATTGCTCTGTTAAACAAAAGGTATGTGAAGTAGCCTAGAAAATAACCTCTCCCAAGATCTATAAGCTCTCCTGTTTACCTGCATGATCCTTTACAAAGGGACTTGTTGTGGAGCTTTTCCCGTTGGTACCAGCTTCCTGTTCCGGGCGTTTAGTTGGATCAGCATTATTGGGGGACCCACCAGAATTGGGAACTGAAAGAACACAAATGATTCACTACAAACTAACAATAATGTGCTTTATGAGCTGATTATCAATTATCATGAGGAATGAATAGCTTGGAACAGAAGATCCTTTATTTAGGAGGAGGAGGGGAAGGAGATATGAGAATGTAATTTTCCACTTTAAAACAAGCAAAAAAAAAAAAGCCATGTAGCTATTTTACAGATTTAGATTGTGGAGCTATCAGCAGAAAATGAAGGGGATTCCTGAAAATAGCAGAAAACCCTTTGCAGATGACATTTCAATGTAGTCAAGCAAGTTGATAGACTACTAAACCAATGTCTAATTAGATTTTTTTTCCAAAAAAAAAAAAACCATCTGCACAATAGGTTATCTGTGTATGAGAGAAGGCCAGTGAACAAAACCTTCTTCTTTCAATGAAGTTTTTGTTACAAGCAAGCTATAGAAATGTTAGCTCCCTCTCCTTTTCATTTGGTTTTGAATAATTTTGAGCTGTGAAACTGCATGTTAATATTCAAAATACAAGCAAGAACAACTGGAGCACATGTTGTTGATGGATGACCTTTCCCTCCAAAAGGAGATCATCAATGAAGAGATCTTATTACATTTACTCTCTTCTTGAAAAATCTGTCTATAACTTAGGTGCAGAAAATAGGCTTTGTCTTTAGAAACTAAAGGAATATGAACTAATAGATTCCACTATTTCACACTGTTCCATCCTATTTGTAGAAGCTGAGGCACTCCATGGGGCTTAAAGACAGATCAAAGTTGTCTGATGTGGGAGGGGGGAGGTACAAACAGATGGTCTTTACCTTGTCCAACTTTCATTAGGATCTTCATGGCTTTTGTCAGGCACACCCCTCCCTCCTGGTTATCCAAGCCTTCTAGGGATCCATTGGATGTTGCTGATTGAGAAACAAAAACAAACGCCAAATGAAACACTTCAGGATACCACCAGGTGCGGTCACAGAAAACAAAGAGTACCTGAAAACTGATGTAATCTGTCCAAATTCTCTCCTGCTGTTCAGGTTTGGCCAGAAAAGGTTGCAGCATGTTGACAGCCAAGAGAACAAATACAAAGCCCAAGCAGGCTGTGTTAATATATGTAAACGCTGGAACACATTCTCAGGTTGCAATTTCATCCAGGCACTTTTCTTTCATAAACAATCAACCGTCTTGTTATTGTGCCACTGGTTGAAAGAGTAGATGTTCCCCGCACCCACACTTCCACTCCTCTGAAAGGCTAGGAGTTGGCTGGGAAAAAAGGGTGAGTCCTGCTAGGCTCGGCAGAGCAAGAAACTTACTTCCTTTCACCTCCTCTACAAACTAGAACTCTACAGATTAAACCAGCTGATGTGTATGTATTATAAAAGAACTGTTGTGTTTGTTTAAATTTCCAGCTCTTTGTTGATACATTTCAATATCTGCCAATATTTTGCTGATTTGAACTCTTAAGGTGGGTGCTATCTGTGCTTGTTGGCCTAAATCTGCAATAACCTTAGGTGTACAACACATCTGAAGCAGCTAGTTGTAAAAGGATGGTACAACCCATCAGGATGAAAACTCAGCATACATTTCCCTCTCTTCCTTTCTGGAAGAGGAGACAGACTGTTCTGGACTATATATAAAACACTCAAGGATTATAAAATTTCCAATAAACGGATACGCAAGAACAACATTGTGTGAGGACACAAAATAAAGACAATTGGTGAACATTAAATATTTGGTGATGAGAAAAACCAGTATTTTATTTCATCTGTGATTTCTTAGCTTCTATATGTTTGCCATTTCTTAGCTCATCTCTATCTTAAAAGAAAAGTAAACACAGAGCTTAAAGTTTTAAGCAATGGTTTCGAAATATATTGTTCTGAACATTAAGCATAAACAGTGTTATTTTAAAGTGATAATTAGCACTGATTATCATTTTAATTAATTACTGAACATTTCTGTGGGTTTCAAATTATTTTTCAGTTTAAGGACTTCATCATTTGACATTTTGTTTTTTAAATAAAATCTTAATGGTGAACATTCATAATTGAAGTTTCTTAGATGATTTATTTATACAGTTATCAATGGTAACAATTCCTATCCGCACCACCACTTGCTCCAATTTATACAGCCTCAAAACCCGTCCCTAAATGACAGGGAAGAAAGGAGGATCGTCTGAGAACCAACTGGAAAGGCAGAAGCTACTCAAGAATGATGGAGTTGGGCACTTTAATCACTGGTTGGAAAGGAGTAGGATGCTCTAAAAGCCACAATTAACTGGATGAAAAACTGCAGATCATAAACTTAATTTTTGGTATTCAGAATCAACTGCACTAGATTTTGCAGGATCTACTGCAGGAATCTTCAAGCTGCAACCCATCTTCCACACTTAGCACAAGAAATAGCAGTGCTGATCTTTAATGAAAATAATGTGAAGATACCCCTTATATTAACAATTGATTATAGTCCTATTAAATTTGATGTCAATATATTTAAAAGCCCTCCCTCACAGTTATGTCATTTCAAGCACATTTGCAACATCTGGCCATTTACTAAAATATTTTTTAAAAAAAGAAAGACCATGAAAGTGCTTGCAGGGGGTTCCTATGGAGAAAAAGCAATTAAATGGCACTTCTGGCAGCAAGAAGAATCTCCTTTTCATCTAATTTAGATGGGGGGCCCATAAGTCTTCTCTTTTTTTAGTTATTCCAGATTTTTCCTTGGGGATTGTTCAAAAAATGAACCTTACATACATTTCCTATTTCCTTCATCAGGCTGTATTCCCCGTTTTCACTGTGTCTTCCCAGCCCCATGTTGATATTTTTCTTTCTCTAATCTTCGCACTAGCTGCAAAAACTATTAACTTTTTCCTTCCCTTTGATCTACTTCTTGCTTTTGTTCTACTTCTCCCTCCTTGTGGGTGTAACATAATTCCTCACGACATGAACTTCCCTTCTTGTGGCTCCCTCTTGCATTGTGCTCAAACCCAGAGGTTTCTACCACTAACTCTGTTTTTCCATCTCACACAAACAGTGTCAGACAAATTTCACCTCTTTGTTTTCCAATTATGCGTGTGCGTACTTTTTAAAGTAATTTAGTGAGGGGAAAATGGATCCAATGTGTACACTGCACTGCAATGCCGAGAAAATAATGGAGATGTATAGTTTTGTTTTCTGATATCTTTTTCTCCCTCCCTAGAGAAAAGAAAATCAATACAGAGAAGCAGTTTTGGACATAAATCAAATACATCTTTTTTGCTATGTTCTTTATGACCTCTTTTCTTCTGCCCTTGTGCCTGAGCATTTGCTAACAGTATACCAAAATAGCAAAACTGAAGTTCAGTAGGGAGGACAGCTAATAAACAGTGACCATTTTGCTCCTCTTAGTGCTAAGGTACAGAAATTCACCTTCCTTTACCTACCTTTCCCTGATTAAAATGTAATAGAACTAGAGTACAGTCAGTGCCATTCTGTTTTTCAAAAAAAAGAAAAGAAAAGAAAAGACTTGTAGGCAAGAGAAATGTAGTCTAAACAATCCACAGCTTAACTACTGTGTGACAGCAATGACAGCTGAACAAGAAACCCAAAACGCCTATAGAAGTTATACAACTGCATTCTCAGGATCTTAGTCTGTCTTGCTTCATCAGAATCACAGTTTTAATGCTGGTTTTGCAGAAATATAAGTCCCTCCTAAAATTTACATTATAATTTACAATGGAAAACACTTTTTTCCATGTCAAGAGCGACTTGAGAAATGGAAAATCGCTTCTGGTGTGAGAGAATTTACCATCTGCAAGGACGTTGCCCAGGGGGCACCCGGATGTTTTTGATGTATTTACCATCCTTGTGGGAGGCTTCTCTCATGCCTCCACATGGGGAGCTGGAGCAGACAGAGAGCTCATCCGCGCTCGCCCAAGATTCGAACCAGCAACCTTCAGGTTAGCAACCCAACCTGCCCAGTACTGCTGGCACAAGGGTTTAACACACTGAGCCACTGGGGGATCCTAAAACACTCAAGTTTCAAGAACAATGAGATTTTGCCAAAATATTTTGCTCAAATATTCTCTATATGAAAGGTTACCAAATGTTTCATGTTGGTGACACACATTTTAGACATGAATCATTTTGCAACACAGTAATTCAGTTTTACTAGTAAACCACAGGTTAAACCAACCCCTAATAAGAAATATGTACGCATACATAAATTGTAATAATAAAACGTATGGGGATCCAACATATCTGATGACACATCTACTTTTCCAGCACTGATCTGATGTTGATTGATGTTATTTTATGATGTTTTTACTTTTTAAACTATTTTAATTGTATTGTTTATTGTTATATGTTTTAATTAATGTATCTTTGTATTCCTTGGTATATACTGGGCCTGGTCCCCATGTAAGCCACCCCAAGTTCCTTCTGGAAGAATAAAGTTGTTGTTGTTATTATTAAAATTTATATTTTTAAAATTATTATTTATTGCTTATTTCACATATATTCAGAGATTTCTTCTTACATTTCGCATGTCACACCTCCAAAATGCAACTGACACACTAACATGCTGCAACATACAGTTTGGAAAGCTCTGACCTCTGCTGACAGTTGGTTAGTAAAACTGGAAGAGTCAGTACCTCCTTTTGAAGTCAGTTCTCTCTAAATGTCATCCAAATCTCATTTGCTTTATTCCTGTCAAAAGAATTTCTGTGTTTGGTAATTGTTTGGATCTGGAAATTTTTAGAATTTAGAGTAAAAATCTCTTAAACTTGTTGGATTCCTCATTCACTTTGGTGCTGCCATTTTAGAATGCCCCATACCAGTGAAGGTCAGCTGATTATCAAGTATTTTATTTATTATACGATTACCAGATTTAGAACCAGGCATAGTAGTCTGAGTGTTAGGTGTAAATTGGAAACAACTTGAAGGCACTGAAAAACAAACCAGGCGGAGAGCAGCAATTTTGATTTATTCTTGGTTATTGGCAAACTACAAGGTATAATGTGCCATTTCATACTCCTCTAATTGCTGCTTAAGCGTGAGTGTGCAAACACCACGCCAAAATATCAAGTACAGAATATTCTTGAATACCTCATTTCTCAGAATACTGGTTGATTCCCCCTTATTGATAAAATAGTTTATATAAATGGCACATCCTGCTACTCAATATCTTCTTTATTTCATTATCCTAATTTTAGCAGAAAAGGTTGTTGCCATTATTTGAATGTGCCATTCTCACAAATCTACGTAAACATAAGGGATCCACCAGTACATTCCAATTTAATATCTGCCCATCTATAACTCAAAAATATTCTTAGCAGGAAGCTAAATAAGACCCTTATTGTCCATTTCATAACAGACACAGGAATACCCTGACTCAACCAAGATATATGGTAATCAAGTCCATTGCCACCTAGTGACTCAAAAATATAATAACACTATCCACATCCAATTCTACACCTGCAGTCACATATACCAATGGCCCTCCAGATGTTTTGAACTTCACTTTCTAGAACCTCAACCATTTGCTATTTTAGATGGGACTTCTAAAACAGTGTGAGATCAGAAGATCGAAAAACTATTGATTTATATCACTACAGGACTACTGAGAGTCAACATGGAAGTAAAATGTCAGCATCATAATAAAAGTGGAACAATAATGGTATGTTAAATGACTGCAAATTCCTATTCCAACTGATTTAGAAAACCAATAGCTTTCCCCACATTTGCTAACGCAGCAACCAAGTGAAGACAAATCTCAGTTTCCAACATGGATAAAAATACACTGTTCTTTGAGATAACAATTCTTCCCTCTTTTCTCTCTCACACAAATATAAACATATGGCATCAAACAAATTACCCATATAAAAAGTCACAGTAACTTGCAACATAGTTGAACAGTTGGCTAAAATTGTAGAAATTAAAAGACATTCACTTGCAAACAGAACGGTCTAACTTCTCATTTAAGAACAAAACAAAACTAAGGCAGTACTTGTGACCTACTGTGCCAAAAGCAACTTAATACTGATGTAAGGATAATCTGTTTTTTAAAGTGCTTTCAATGTGCTATATAATTTCATTTTCTATTTTAATATTTTGAATGATTTCTGAGTTGCCTTCAGTACCTTAAGGTAGGAAATCTGAATAGTTACTTTAAATTAGTATATGAATGCTACTCCACTGTGAACTCTATAAACATTCAGTTTTGCTGGCCATGTAAGAGTTGAAAACACCTACACACTAGCTGTTGGACTGTGGTCAGCATGGTATGTCAGACATTGTGAAGGTCTAATCTAGGTAACATGTTCTCATCACTGATCTTTCATATTATATCAGTGTCCCAACCTCACATTAACACTGAATTACAGGAATTATCATTCTAGGGTAAAACGCAAGGTTAGAATTATCATGAAGTACATTCTAAACATAGCTTGTCACTCAAGATTTGCTTGGCTGAAATATGAAGGCGAAGTTTGGCTTCTGATAGGAAATCATACGTTAAAATTGGAAGAAATCCCATATATCAGCATTTGATTTGTCACATTTATATGCTTCAAAAACTAGGCAGCCCCTATTTATAGAGTGAAGTGCATTTCACTCTAAATGCAGAGGAAAAGAATCAGTGAGAGACAGACAGACAAAAAGAGTTTCTGGGTTATGATTTTTATACAGTCCCTGTGGAGTGGAAGTAATATTACATTAATACATCTTCATTTGATTGTTATTACTCTGCCTCCCAGGAGGTTAAGCCACTGCCTGAATCTTGGCTGTTTTCAACCTATCAAGTTAGTAACATTGCTCTAATCAGATGGAGAATTAAGCTGCTGGATTTGTGCCTGGATACAGCCTTTCATTCACAAAGAGATTAAAAATGAAGACAAACACACATGTCCCCCCCCCCTCCCACACACACACACACACTCACAAAGAATCAGTACCCTTTCCAAACTGAACACATTTTAATGCACAAAAATGTCACTGGAATGAAACCACATAGATAAGCAATCAGCTATAAGCCATTGTTTCAGGCTCTGCATCCTAGTGCTCTTTTCAACCACAACTCCTGTTTTATGTTTAATCATATATATGATAGTATGATTAAAATTAGTAGTTTAATTTACATTAAACACAAATATGTAATCCAATCTATACTTTGACAAGCAGGAAGAGGTTACACAGAAATGACTAAAAGTGAATACTGCCAAGCAGCTCTGTGTTTCCTGGAAAGGCAGGTATACAAAAAAGTCAGCTTTGAACTACAGTATTTCAGTCGAATCCAGTACATTTTCCATTACTATTTTGCATAACATTATAAAGAAGTTGAAAGGGCTTTGTAGAGAAGATGGTTGATGGAGCCAAAAGGATCACAAGAGACTCCCCTAGCAGTCCTGGAAAAATTGCTACTGGTTTCTTTTGTTAGAGAGGACTGTCAATGGATCTTCCTTATATATTTTGAATGGCTAAAACGGGGTGGACATGCGGCATTTCTAATATTAATAACAATAAAATAAATTGTATTTTTTACCCACCTCTCCTCATGGGTCGTGGTGGGGTACAACATAGTTTAAATACACAAATATCATTAGAATACATATATTAAAATACATAGGACAAAGATATACACCAGTAAATAATACAGAATGCTTAATTTTAATTTGTGTGTCAAAAGGTAGATGCACTGCCTCCCCTGGAAGCCCCCAGAAGTGGAGATTCCTTTTTAAATAGGATGCATGTACTACTTGCCATTAAAAGGAGGACCAGTTTTCAAAACTAGTAGACTTTTAATCCATTTTGGATTGGTTCTTTTCTTTTATTTTCTTTTAAATGCATTTATTGAATCTTTATGGGGGCCCTCCTAGAGGGTGATGGAAAAGAAAACCAATTTCTGTACCCTCTGAAAGGGCATGCCTTCACCCACAACACTCTCTCATTCAATGTAGGCTGATGTGTGTGAGAAGAAACAACAGAAACTGCAGTCTCACACACTATGAAAGAAAAACCCAAGACTAAGGACAGGAAGGAATGAGTCCAAGGGCAGTTTGTTTTCCTGAACATATGGCATAGGGGTCCCCAAACATTTTAAACAGGGGGCCAGTTCACGGTCCCTCAGACCATTGAAGGGCCGGACTATGGTTTAAAAAACCCTATGAACACTGCACATATCTTATTTTGAAGTAAAAATAAAACAAAACGGGAACAAATATAGCCTCAATGTTAATAATCATAATCATAATAAAAATGATAAAGAGGGTTGGAAGAGAATCCTTGGGCCATTTAGTCCAACCCCCTTCTGCCTTTGTGCACCAAAAGCACAAGCAAAGCACCCCTGAAAGATGGCCACCCTGCCTCAATGTTGTTAATAAATAATAATAATAACAATAATAATAACAACAACAACAACAATAACATGCATCACACAGTCCTAAATGCTTGGGAAGTGTTTGACTTTTGATTTTGTGATACGAAATCCAGTATATATATATTACTTGCTGTGTTATACTGTGTCTTTGTGTCAATAATAATAATAAGGGTTGGAAGAGACCCCTTGGGCCATTTAGTCCAGCCCTCTTCTGCCTTTGTGCATCAAAAGCACCAGCAAATCACCCCTTAATAAATAATTATTAAATAAATGATAATTAAAATACCATTATAAACAAGCAAAGCTTTGGAATGAGCGCACCAGGCGAGCGAGGAGGCGGGAAAGGCATGCACCTTTCCCTTCTCCCTCGCGCTGCATGCGCCTTCCTCGGTGGAGGAGGAGGGAGCCGCCGCTGTGGGAGCCAGATAAATGGCTTCAATGGGCCGCATGTGGCCCCCGGGTCATAGTTTGGGGACCCCTGTGCTATGGTATATAAGCTGTGTTCTTTACCTGATCTCTATCTATGTATTGGTATATGAATTTTCAAACTACCAAAACAAACAAACAAATGAGTTATGTTCTATTAAAGGAAGCCAAATGAGAGCCATGCAGCACTCTAGAATGTCTCACTGCTCAGAGAGATGGGGTGATTATAATTATGAACATTTGGCATGGTTTGTCTTAAATTTTTATGACCTTCACTGCTGCCTTCACTTCTCATTCCCATGGCAGTGAAATGTTATATAGTTCTGAAGAGAAAAGTTGGCAATCTCATTTCAAAGAAGTTATTACCCTCAGTAAACTTTGGAATATACAGAATAACCCAATTTGGGTATAATTTTAAGTTATGGTTCAGCATTATGCACCTCAAACTCATAGAGAGTGAACATGAGAGTGAACAGTCTCCCTCAATTTCAAACGAATTTCAATTAGCTGGGTAATATGTTTCAGATATATAAGTCTATTTTGAACACTAGCATGTTTTTACAAACCACAGATTTGGACATACTATAATGATAAACAGTAGTTAACTGAGAAAGAACTAAAAATTCTACACTTTCTGCTCATAACTACATGATAGAAGAAAGGAAAATGAACTATTGTTTCGATGCAAGCCATAGTTTTTAGCATAATGACAAATTATGATTAACTGAGAAAGAAGTAAAAGCTTCAGATTACTTCTTATGATTGACTACTTCAGAAGAGAAAAGAGAAGGCATGACTGTACAATTGGAGGCTCGTACATGTAAAGTCATAGTTACAAAGCTCAAAAAGTAAAGCTTGTGTCATGCACTCATTTTTAGGACAAGACGTGGCTTGAAAATACATCTTACTCTATATAGTCCTGCTAACGACATGCCACCCTGAAGACATCTCATTTTGTCTGGTTTTTCAAGATTAGATCTGGATAGTACTTGGAATAGAGACAACCAGGGAATATCAACCATCTCCCAGCAGGGTTAGGAAAGAATCCTGTCTGAAACCCTGGGGATATCCTACCATTCACAGTTCACTATCCTGGGGATAGTTCATCAGTATTATTTCTTTATTCTCCTGCCATTCCTGGATAAACAGGATTTTGAAAACTATTTAGAAGAGGCAGAAGTTGGATGAGTGTACATATCCTTATTCTTTCAAGGTTTTTGCAGAGAGGGAGGCTTTAATGTCGCTGGTCACTAAAGCTATCATAGGCAACACACAGAACTACTGCTTCCCTGAGATTTAGCATGCACTGGTCAATAAGAATGGCTGCCATCAAATCAAAGGAACGGCAAGGTCAAATGTCTCCTCTTGAGTGATCAAGCACAGAGACAGGCTGGCTGCCATCCTACACTCCCTTCGCCTCATTGCCTTCAGTGGGATTACAACCAACTGGTATGCAGAGAACTGTCAAGTCCATCCTACGACTCCGTCAGAGACAGTAAAGCTCATTACTCAAAACTCTGCTTTCAGAAATTAAGGTTCTTAAAAGTTAAGATGCCCGCAAATGTGAGCTATTATCCAACTTTCTCCAAATACTCTCCTTAAAGATAAGTAACAAAATAAAACCTAAAAGGAAAATATGTGTGCATGGGGGTTGAGGGGAATAGCTAAAGCTTTAGATCCAGTAATAGCAGTAATAACTATTCTTGATGCAAAGCTGTCTTTGATCTCATGTGAATTCACAGGATTATGGAGTATGTGGCTTTTAAAAAAAATAGATGGAGATGTACTTTCTGTAGGATTGCATATCTGTACTGTGGCTTCCGCCACTTGTTCCTGCCTTCACTGAAGCCCTTCCTTGGCAAAGCATCCAGTAATTACTACTCCTTACAAATATGTTATCTAATTTTACAAGACAGCTTTTAAGAACATCCAGACCTAAACAGACAAGCAAGACAGAAAAACCCTACAAATCAAGGTGCTTGTTTCTGGAAGAGCTAGAAACTGCACATAAAGCAGCTGTGGTGATCTAAGCAAGTGCTTTAATTAAATGTTTTAAATTTGCATTTTTACACATGAAGCCCCCTGATCACTGCACTTCATGAGTTTGGCATATGTAGAAGAACCTCACAGGGAAAGTTCAAAGCAAAGTTCTTTTATTGGACTTTTTGATCTGTGACAAATTTACATTGAGAATTAATTCTTATTCTTTTATCTAACAGGGGGAAGAGAAAACAACAACAAACAATTATTTCCCATTTAAATTATGCCTAATGTATGATTTACAGAACTTTACAATGTTAGAGGGAGAAGAATATCCTGCAACTCACAAATACCTATCTGTTTTATTTTAAGTATTGCAATTTGTTAAGGAATATTTTCATCCTCAATTAGCACCCAGAGGATCAGAAAGTTTCCTCCTTCATAACAACCTCCAACACACACTTTTTCTTTATATAATCAATAATCTATCATATTTATTTACTATACTTATACCCCACCCTTCTCACCCCCGAAGGGGGACTCAAGGTGGCTTACAAACTATGGTAATAATTCAATGCCAGATTCAGACAATAAAAATATCAGTAAAACACAATATTATAAAACTGAAAAATATACATATCAATTAAAATAGTCTTTCAAACGATTAAAACATATCAAACCATCAAAAGTATCCAAAAGTCTAGCACCATATACTGGAGGCCAGAACCCTTTCCTATATGGGAGAACCCAGTCATAGCTAATCATCTTCCATTGTCTTTGCAACTAACAACCTCTTTTTTCTTGCGTATTTCCTCCCACCTTTTAAAAAAAAAAACCAGCCAGGATTTACCATTATAAATATTAAATCTGTAGAATGGTTTAGTATCATCTATGTACAAATTTATTTCAAAATAAAAAACCTACATGAAGTTAAAGAAAAGTTAAAGATGTGAACTTGCTCTTTGCAAACACTCAACACATTTACTCTCAACTTGGAGAGAACATGGGATTGTACCATCTGAAGTCCCACTCCTATTGAAATGCACTGCTGCAAAACTGAGAATAATGTTTCAAACACAGTTTTGACAACACTGGCTGAGATGATTTGGCAGTTTTAAACCAAGGAAAAGAGAATGGAAAACTAGTCTTCTGGCTCTCTAAGACTAACCAAATTATTTCAGCATAAACTCTTATGAGCCACATCTTCTAGATTTGAAGAGACCTCGTGAGCCATCCAGTCCAACCCCCTGCCAAGAAGCATCTGAAGAGCCCACAAAATCTTAAGACTGAAATAAATTGCTAAGTTTTAGTTGTTACAAGATTTTTATGTCTCTTTTTTTTTTTTGCTGAAACAGATTAACATTATTATGTATTTGAAAATTAGTCAAAGCAAGCAACTTTTCCAAGCCCTGGTTAGTACATCAATATAGTGGTAAAAGATGAGAGTTTTTTTCACCCTGGAGGAACCCTTGAAATAATGTTCAGGTTTCAGGGAACCCCTGCATAAGTATTTATGGGTCTCCATAATCCCCAGCCCTACATAAAAATGTATAGATAGCATATGTGTGTGTGTGTTCATTCACTCAGTCGTCTCCAACTCTTCGTGACCTCATGGACCAGTCCACGCCAGAGCTCCCTGTTGGCTGTTGCCGCCCCCAGTTCCTTCAAGGTCAAGCCAGTCACTTCAAGGATACCATCCATTCATCTTGCCCTTGGTCAGCCTCTCTTCCTTTTTCCTTCCATTTTTCCCAGCATCATGATCTTTTCCAAGCTTTCCTGTCTTATCATGATGTGGCCAAAATATTTCATCTTTGCCTCTAGTATCCTTCCCTCCAATGAGCAGCTGGGCATTATTTCCTGGAGTATGGACTGGTTGGATCTTCTTGCGGTCCAAGGCACTCTCAGGATTTTCCTCCAGAACAAATGTTCAAAGCATCTATCTTCCTTTGCTCAGCCTTCTTATGGTCCAGCTCTCACATCCATAGGTCTCTCTCTCTCTCTCTCTCTCTCTCTCTCCCTCCCTCCCTCCCTCCCTCCCTCCCTCCCTCCCTCCCTCCCTCCCTCTCTCTCTCTCTCTCTCTCTCTCTCTCTCTCTCTCTCTCTCTCTCTATATATATATATATATATATATAATTTAGGAACCAATTTTAGTTCACCGACAAAATCTCATGAACCCATCAAGTTGAAAGCAAACACATAGAACATTCACTGAAAGCCCAAAAACTCTCGTATCCATAACTAATAGTTGCTATTTCTTCAAACCCCACCATCTTCATTCAGCAACAGACAAGTCAGGGGAAGAATCATCAGAAGCAAGGCACAGGGTAAAGTTTTATTAATTTAAGATAGCATTTAGGGCTTCATAGCACACAGGATGATCATTCCTGAATCGAGCATAAATCACATCATTTATTATTTTAACTCAGTCACATCAGTAAAACTATAATTAAACTAACAAGAGAATTAAGAGCAATTTAAAAATATACCCATTAGAAGGTAAGCAAAAATAAAAGTACAGCACACTGTTAAAAGTCCTAAATAGTACTGAAATGCCTGTTAAAAAAAACCCAAGTCTTCTGCTGGTAGAAGATCACCATGAAGAAAGATTGCCTAGCCTTTCTAGGAAGGCGTTCCAATGTCTGACAGCAGTCATTAAAGAAATCCCACTCCTGCTTTCCTACTCTATGTGCTTCTGAGGCGAACAGGACAAAGAAGTCTCCCCTGAAGATCTAAAAAAAACAAGGCAATCTCATATGGGAGAATATGTTCATTCCAGATAGGGAATGAACATATTCCAGACAGGGCTGTATAGCTAAAGATCACAATCATTGTTTTTAATTGTGCCCAGAATTAGACTGGCAGCCAACAAAATTATTGTAATGGGCTAGTTTATTTTCATTTCTCTGTGACATCTGATTTTTGTTTTGAACCGTTGAATTCAAACTTTACACAAAAAAGAGAGTGTGCAGCTTTTCTATCAATTACAGTAAAACCTAGCATATGAGAAATGACCTAGAGCAAAGCCTATAATATTACATTTCATTTCTATAAGCAGCAACATACAAAGGCTTCAAATATTAAGGGAGGAATGCAAAAGGAACGGAGCTCTGTGCTTAAGACTTCTTGCCACATTTCCTCTTGCAGGGTCCATGGCATCTTCAATGCCTTTTCTCTCAACATGATCTCAAATGGCGAAAAGAACAATCTGTGTTTTCTTATGGTTGAGAATTTTCTGTAGCGTTGCTTTAGTCAGTGGCCTCTCCCCATCAAGAATTGCTCATGGGAATGCATTGTACAGCTTTTCGAGAAGGGAAGAAATTTGTTAACACTGAAAAATAGTGCTACACAACTCCCTTGACAATTATCACTAGAGTTTGCTATCCCTGCAGTGGTTGAGGATACAATTCAACCAGGAAGAAATCCAGCCAACCCGACAGCAATTGGCTTTGAAGTGTGTATGTGCATGTCACCAAATCTGTATTTTCCAGACATAGAAGAAGTGAAGGCTTCCAAAAAGATAGTAAAAATATTTCCCAGCATCTTTTGTGATTTTCTTTTCATCTTAAACACTCCACTAAACATTCAAGTTGCAAGTTCTCTTGTTTACAGAAAAACGGCTGCCTTAATATAATATGGGAAGATACTGTCCATTATCCATTATCACCGTAATAATTTTTGTCCACCATCTTTGGGTGGTTCTTACTATTTCTTACTCCATCCCCTGCTTGAGAAAGGTTAGAACTGAAAGTTCCTGCAGGGGCTGGAAAAATAAAACAAACTCCTTGTGCAGTCTACCGTCACTAATTGCATGCAATGATATTAATGACCCAGTAATTGCTATAAGAGTGGCACTGAAGTGGAAAACATCATCTTGAGGCAGGGTTCATCTCTAGGTGGTAGGACATCACCATTGACTGAGTTAATGCCTAGTGACATTTTAGAATATAACACTACAGATGAGAAAATGTGCCACTCGCACAGTTCTAATGGCTTAGATGGACATGACATTATTTGCTGTGACCGCAGAGAGTCCAACGGTAACCCCAATGAAGTAACACAGTCAGGATTTGCCCTACAGATGAACCTCATTCCTTTCAGGGAAGACATTCTCTACTATAACAATCTTGTGCAATTTTCCACATGTTTGCTTCAATAAAAGAATACCTTCATCTCCTCTTTTTACTTTTAACACAAACAGAAGTAGGTTTTATTGAACACAGAGAACTATTTGCCACTGTCTATCACAAAAATTATTTGGCGTCTTGAATCTCCTGATCAGTATAAGGAGTTTTAACTCCACTGCAATTTTAGTATACTTTGTATCCAAAGTAATATGCGTAGTTAAATTAAGATCAAGAACTGCTATCTGGAATCTTGTGAAGAGGTACCAGATATTTTAAAAATAATAATTGGCCACTCTTTCCTATCACACCCGGCCAAAAGGCCAAGCTAAAATCTTTCACACAAGTATAGGCTTATGAACTGGAATATGTGTTCAGATATATTTTTTGGTTAGCTCAATGCTCTGACAGAATAAACAAAATGTTAACCAAAGCGAAGGAACTGGCAAAACTACCTCATAAAATCCATTATGTCACCATAAATCAACAGGTGTCTTGAAGGCATCAAATGTAATCTTTCTTGAATATACAATACAACTCCTATATCTGCAGATAATACATTCACGGACTTCATGTGGATACATGAAACTATGATAATAGTGAATTCAATTGAAATGAAGGAATCTGGCACAATAATAACATAAAGCTACACTAGAAGAATGAGAAAATGGTTAGAGTACATATTTTGTTGGATATTGATAAACGAAACTATGGTTACTTGTCCCACAGATATGCGGGTCATACTGTGTAAGTCAATTCTAAACACAAAATCTTGGTTCTCACACAATCAAATCTTCAAGCTAACTGATTAGCTCATAACACAGTTAGGAATTATAGTTCAAAAAGGAACATTTTCTAAGCTTTTTCTAAGATCATATTCAGTTTTGAAAACTTAGTATAGTTAGTATAACAAATAGTGGGTATTTTATATTTATTTAGATCAATTCTCAAATAATTTTGACTGTTATATATTCAGTGTGTTTTTCAGATAAATCTGTTTTGGGGATCAGAACAAAGGCATTGAAATACCCATAACATCAATATCAAGAATGCATGCAAATCACTTTGAGTTCTTTGCAACAGTGACCTAACCCTATACAGAGAGCTAACACAATGTAAGAAAAAGTTGGGAGGGCGGTGCACAGCCTTTTACACACTAGAGCAGGGGTCCCCAAACTAAGGCCTGGGGGCCACATGCAGCCCATCAAAGCCATCTGGCCCCCACACTGGCGGCTGCTCCCTCCTCCTCCTCCACCGAGGAAGGTGCGTGCGACACGAGGGAGGAGGGAAAGGCACGTGCCTTTCCCACCTCCTGACTGGCCCGGTGCGCACCTTCCAGAGCTTTCCTTGTTTATAATGGTATTTTAATTATTATTTAATAATTAATTATCAAAGGGAGTGCTTTGCTAGTGCTTTTGGTGCACAAAGGCAGAAGGGGGCTGGACTAAATGGCCCAAGGGGTCTCTTCCAATCCTCTTTATATTATTATTATTATTATTGACACAAAGACACAGTATAACACAGCAAACAAGATATATATGCTGGATTTCGTATCAAAAATCACAAGTTCCCAAGCGTTTAGAGCTGTGTGATGTATTATTATTATTATTATTATTATTATTATTATTATTATTATTATTATCAACATTGAGGCTGGGTGGCCATCTGTCAGGGGTGCTTTGCTTGTGCTTTTGGTGCACAAAGGTAAAAGGGGGTAGGACTAAATGGTTCAAGGGGTTTTTTTCAACTCTATTATTTTTATTATGATTATGATTATTATTAACACTGAGGCTGTATTTGTTCCCGTTTGGGTTTTGTTTTTTTTACTTCAAAATAAGAGATGTGCAGTGTGCATAGGAATTTCTTTATAGTTTTTTTTTTCAACTATAGTCCAGCCCTCCAACGGTCTGAGGGACCATAAACTGGCCCCCTGTTTAAAAGGTTTGGGGACCCCTGCACTAGAACTTCAACTTAAGTGAGTGCTGTATACTGCTGATTTTATTATCCACCATATATAGAAACAGTTTCCCAGACTGAACTATAAGTGGCATGTGCTGTGCCAAGTGGATCAACAGCATGGTCAAAGCTAAGACTATCAATCGCATACTTGAGAAAGTAGGAATATCCCTCCTCTACTTAGAGGGAAAGTGAGCTTAGACAGGCTTCCCTATGCTTCTCAAACAACTAGCACTGTCAACATTGATACTTGAAAGTATCTGTTGGCTTGCAAATTTGATATTGCTATATACACATCTCCTGGACTCAGTGTACCACTTATGCATCTGCACTCTGACTAAAGCTACACAAGCAGAGGCCTAGGATATATAAAACAGAGATGCTAACGTATGTGTCAGAAATGATTCTGACACTGCAAGCAATGAAAATCATAGCAGATTAGACTGACATTGGAGCTTGACTAGGCTGGGCTCCTAGAGATATTTCAAAACCACAATGAATCTACTTCTATGCAAGCAGGCATAATATACAAGAAGAGTTTGACCATCCAAGTCAATAAGATGCCTTCCTAGTCTTGGAACAGAGACGATGAGAGAAATCCTTATACAGTACTGGCCTCAGTATTTTTCCTCCTTTTTACTCATCCCACCAATTATTATAAGTGATCACAGCAAAGCATTTAACTTCTTTTTCATATTTTTCATAACATACATACATGTAATTTTACATGTAAGTTGTGAGATATGCAAACTTGCATTATTCCAAGCTGAAATATGGCCATCAATGTGCACATCACAGTTAAAAATTTAATAAGACAAACTCTGATGTACACACTGAATATAATTTTTTTTATTTGGAGTAGTGCATGCATTCTTATTTTATTATGGGATATGAGCGTTTATTAAAAAGAATAGTTTCAAAAGGGAAAGCAATTTGCACTCAATAATGGGGTATATATTTGAAATACAATGTATTAGTGGCATTCTTCCCATCTTTTCAGCCATTTCTATTGTAGTGTAGAATGCAGAAAATAATAAAGTGTACACCCACAGTTCTTGAGTCAGAGTTTGTTCTGAAAGAATCGAAATAAGAAAAAGAGCATTCAGTAATTTCCCTTATTCTTGGCACAAGACTCTCTTGTGACACTCTACAAAATGAAATGCATCAATGGTAAAATATAAAACTGTAAAACCTATAAAGTTTGCTGCTAAACGATACAGACATGCTATCACTCCATCTGTACTATTTAGGGATTTGCATTTTGCCTACTTCTATCTATAGAGGAAAAATGAAGAACTTTTCCAAACGGTATTTTCCTACTCTTGCTGTTCTTTAATGGGCCTATCTTCAGCAGGATGCAAATGACTCCCTTTGTTTTAATGAGAGTTCTTCAAATCCCTCAGCAAGAGGGAAAGGGCCTTGGGGCACTCATTTTGCAGAGTTTTACACTAGTAGTTAACTTTACACATGGGAGTAGTCCTACTTAAGTCACAGAGATGGTTTATATACATAAAATTAAACCTCTGGGTGTAAGCCTTTGTAACACAGTGGCTTGAGTTATTATGTTTAAAACATTTTAGTTCGTTTAATGTTAATCTGCATAATGAATATATAAAAGCTCCTTTAACAGAGAAACTGCTCTCTTCTTTGTGGTATTTTACGCTTGGTATTGTTAAATCATTTACAGAGCAGAGTGTGTGTATAGAGAGAGGGAGCTGGGAAGAGCGGAATGCTATAAATAAACAGTAGCTGGAAATATTCAGCTACATATTATAAAATATTAAAACCATTTCAATCTGAGCAATTCCTGAATAATTCTTCTTCCCTTCTATGCAATCACTTTTCCTTTCCTGTCTGGTTTCAAATCTAGTACACACCAGGGAGGAAGACTTCTCATTTTGCTCACTAGCTCCCATCTATTAACAAGCAAAGCCATCTTGTTCTCTCATTTGCTACCCTTGAGAATAAAGAATTGGTACTTACAGATTTCTTGATGAAGTACCTTTTTGCCTAGTTTTAAATGAAAGTGACTGCCAACATTGCCTAGGTAATAGCAATGAATATGAACAAAGAGCATTTAAAATAGCCATATAAGTGAGCTTACAAGCCCCATGAGGACGAGGGAAAAACACCCCAATGAACTGTAACCCCATTACCTCTTCCAATTCTGTACATAGACAGAAGCTTTGCAAATCCTGCTTCCTCCTCCAATTCAGTGATTTGATTTGGGTAATTTATATTTAATTTGAAAAGAGATGAACTGAGAACAAGAATTCATTTAAATGACTGTGTGACGGGTTTTCCCATTTCATCTTAAAGTAAAAAGAACTGAAGATCATTTGTTTAGCTTTCTGAGTGAGGAAAAGCATGAAGAATTTATTTTGCCTATGGTCAGCAAAATGTGCCACTGCCTATAATTAAAAATGTAAGTTATAGCCAAAGATCTACCATTTGTGTCACTAACTTAATTTCTTTGTTATAAAGATATAAAAATGAACAAAAGTGGTACAGTAGAGTCTCACTTATCCAACACTCGCTTATCCAACGTTCTGGATTATCCAACGCATTTTTGTAGTCAATGTTTTCAATACATCGTGATATTTTGGTGCTAAATCCATAAATACAGTAATTACTACATAGCATTACTGCGTATTGAACTACTTTTTTGTCAAATTTGTTGTATAACATGATGTTTTGGTGCTTAATTTGTAAAATCATAACCTAATTTGATGTTTCATAGGCTTTTCCTTAATCCCTCCTTATTATCCAACATATTCACTTATCCAACATTCTGCTGGCCCGTTTATGTTGGATAAGTGAGACTCTACTGTATATCAAAACAAGACAAGGCACAAAAAAGCATATTGATATTAAAAATGAAAAATAAAGAATCAGGAAGATGGGCATACATTAACACAAATATTATTTTCTTGCAACCTAGATATGTTACTGGAGAAGGGGAGCACAGGAATGAATGTAAATAAAAGAGGGGGGAAATGTATAGAATATGTTTATATAATTGTAACTTTTCCTCAAATAATAATAATAACAATAAAAATAATTTTAAAAAAAGAAGTATGTAGAAACATTCTTAGAATATAAACTATATAGTAATCATGTGCATTCGGGGCAAACCTTGATCCGTTTTGTGTCCCATTTTGATTGAGCCTCCCGAAATCGGAAGGGCAGATATCTGTTCTTCCGTCTTTAGTGACGAAAGATCCGGGGGGGGGGGGTTGCCCCTTAAGGCTTTGGGCCTACGCGCCAGGGCCTCGCAAGGTCTGCTGCAGGCAGCCGAGCTCTACTTACTCGGTGATTAACTGCAGAGTCTCCAGCATACCTGCGAGGCCTGGGCATGTAGGTCCAAAGCCTGCACCCGTAGGCCCAAAGCACCCAGGCCTATGGGTGCAGGCTTTGAGCCTATGCACCTAGGCCTCGCAGACTCTGCAGCCAAGTGTCAGATAAGGAGCGCTCCTAACTCGGCACTCGGCTGCAGAGTCTGCAGCAGACTCTGCAAGGCCTATCGGTGCAGGCTTTGTGCCTACGTGCCCGTACCTCATAGGGCCTGCAGCCGAGTGCTATGGAGCCCTCCTTACTCGGCACTCTGCTGCAGACCCTGCGAGGTCTGGGCGTGTAGACCCAAAGCCTGCACCCATAGGCCCAAAGCACTGTGTTGCCTGCAGCCCGGCGATTTGGGCCTATGTCGATCCCAAAAGCAGGTTTGGAGCTGGTACCCATTCCCCCCTGCCTTTCGTATCATGTTGATTTTTGTTTCAGGAGGGGCCTTCCCATTTTGTGCCATCCGAATGGACAGTACGAAACAGAAACACAAATCAAACGGATGGGAAAATGTCGGGCCCATGTCTACTACATAGTAAGTCTTCTATGTCCATGGGTTTCACATCCACAGATTCAATCAACTACTATTTTTTTAGAAATATGTAGGAATGTTCTTAGAATATAAACTATATAGTGGCTCTTCTATATCCATGGGTTCCACATCCATGGATTCAACCAACCACCAATAAAAAAACAGTGAAGGATATTTCATATTTCCTTTGCCCTGTCCAATGGTCTTTCAAAAAGAATGTGGCAGAAACTTTTTTGTGACACTCCATTGTTATGGGTGAAGAGGGCATTGAAGAAGGATGGAGCAGAAAGCAAGAAGGAAGAAACAGGAAGGAAAAAGAGGGGGACTCCAAACCGAACCACAGCAGGCTTGGCTTATGTTAAACTGAATCTGGGCAGAGACCGAGGAGTCCCGTAGCAGCTGATACACAAAATGGACAAGTGGACAGGCAGCACCTTGGCCATTGGCTGCTAAGATAGGAACATGAGCATCTGCAGACTGGCATTTTCAGGGGCCCTGGAATCAGTCCCCCACAGATATAAAGGGTTGAGTGCATCAGTAAAAGTGGAACTTCTTTTTTATCAATTCACAAAACAGATAGACTAATTCATTTAGGGGATATTTTACTTTAAACTTAAGGATAGGATTAACTTCCCTGTATAATCCAACCTGCCATCTGTTTCATAAAACACTATATTTTAATTTGTTTTAAACTTAGCTTTTATTGCTGTATACTGCTTCGAAATCATCAGATGCAAGCAGTTTATAAGTTTCTGTCAATAACAGCAACAAACTTTCTTTACTGCCATTCAACCTTGGAAGTGGAAGTGTTGAACCTTCCATTTTAGCCTCGTTATTTTATAAAGCAAAAGAAAATATTAGATGCACAAGGCACAGAATGGGGTGAACTCCATGCCTTCAAGAGCTACAGGTCTCCTGGTATAATGACCACATCCACAAGGAAGCCAAAACGATCAAGTAATTGTTTGTTCTGGGTGGGTTGCCTGTTTCTAATTTTATCACAAGCCTTGCCCAGATAGGAAGAAAAATACTGCTTCACTCTCCGGATATGAAGTTCTTAAGATGCCTAGCGAATACAAACAGCATTTGACTAAAATAGTTTGTACAATTTTATATTTTGTTCTAAAAAATCTGTTTAGGGGGAAAACATGGTGGGAGTTTTTCCATCTGAGCTATAATGACAATAAGGGCACGTCTACACTTAAGTCGGTTTGGAACCAATTTCTAAATGCCCTTCCCTAATACTCTCCTGGGATTCCACAGAAGGGAACCATGGCAGTTAAAATAGAAATGCAGTCTGTTCCCTAAAGGCCCCTAAATAAAATCATAAGAAAATGTCATCCTTATTTTTATGCTGCTATGTGGTAACTTTGATGATTGAGGCCTAGAATAATAAGCGTTCTCTTGTACAATCCAGTTCAAAGTTCCCAAATATACCAAAGTTATATTTTAGAAACTTATCTCAAGTCCTGGTTCCAACTTTTATTATAGCTCTTGCAGTGTTTTTGCATTCACTTGTTTTGCATTGACTATCTGAAATACAAAGATACAGAATGGGGGACGCCTGGCTCAACAGCAGTACGTGTGAAAAAGATCTTGGAGTCCTTGTGGACAACAAGTTAAACATGAGCCGACAATGTGATGCGGTGGCAAAAAAGCCAATGGGATTTTGGCCTGCATAAATAGGGGTATAGTGTCTAGATCTAAGGAAGTCGTGCTACCCCTCTATTCTACCTTGGTCAGACCACACCTGGAATACTGTGTCCAATTCTGGGCACCGCAGTTGAAGGGAGATGTTGACAAGCTGGAAAGCGTCCAGAGGAGGGCGACTAAAATGATTGGAGAACAAGTCCAATGAGGAGCGGCTTAAAGAGCTGGGCATGGTTAGCCTGCAGAAGAGAAGGCTGAGAGGAGACATGACAGTCATGTAAAAATATGTGAGGGGAAGTCATAGGGAGCAAGCTTATTTTCTGCTGCCCTGCAGACTAGGACGCGGAACAATGGCTTCAAACTTCAGGAAAGGAGATTCCACCTGAACATCAGGAAGAACTTCCTCACTGTGAGAGCTGTTCAGCAGTGGAACTCTCTCCCCTGGGCAGTGGTGGAGGCTCTTTCTTTGGAGGCTTTTAAGCAGAAGCTGGATGGCCATCTGTCAAGGGTACTTTGAATGTGATTTTCCTGCTTCTTAGCAGGGGGTTGGACTGGATGGCCCGTGAGGTCTCTTCCAACTCTATATTTCTATGATTCTATACTGATCCTAGTTTTAATCCTTAAACTGCAAATAAATCTGGAAACAGAACTTTATGTTATGAGTGAGGGGCTTAAGCATTATCACTGCTTGACTGAGATGCAAGAGAACCACATCAAGGTAGTATCACTACTTTTCTCAAAGTATTGGGATGAAGCTGTACCCTTTTTCAACACTGTACTCAAAGGTCAAAAAACAGAAACCCAAGTGATTTTGGTTTAATATATACATCCACTGTCTGCTTATTTTTAAGACAACCCTTGGCTCTGATTACTATCAGAAGAAAAAGCCTTTCTTTTATGTAAATAAATTAATATTATAATCCAGAATGTTTAAAATGCCTGGGGATAAACAGTGGGCTTCACTCTATCTCCAAGTGGTCCAAAATGGTACATCCAATGCCCCCCTTAATTTCTTGCTCTCATCTCTGTGAGACGTTTGTCATGGTTTGCAAATACCCTGTGCTGTGTGTGTTAACTGAAAAAATGAAGTGCATGAAGCCAATTGGCTGAGCCTGCAAAGACCTGAGGATTGATTTTGATACTGTTTCTGTTCTGCTGCTGCAGAACCAGTTTGGTCAAGTTTTCAGTGCTGACTGTGTACTGCTGGTGAAGGTAGCAGTGTACACAGAGAGGCCTTGCTATTTTGAGGCCTGTTTTTGCTGCTGAGAAAAGGAGAAAAACCAGGACTGTGTTCTTCTCTGAAGCAGAGGGACCACTGTAAATACTACTGTTTTTGATCTTTTGGAATCAGTAAAGTTCCTGCATGTTTGTTCTGTAAATCTAAGTGGCATGTTATCGTTTTGTGGTGACTCTAGATCACAGGCACACGTAAGAGCTTCCATTTATCATCATCAATCCGTAAACGTTGGTCTACTGTGGTCCTTTGGTTGGACAACTGCCTGTAGAAGCAAATCCCTATGTGTGCAACATATGGGCACATGTAGCAGGCTCAAAATGATTACAATATGTAAGTCTAGCATTCAAAGCTAGAAGGAAGGAAGGAAGGGACGGACGGACGGACAGAGGGAGAAAATGGGGGTTGTAGATTGGGAGGAGACACTGCTAAACCTTCTGCCGCCTTTGCCTTTATCTCTATCAATGAGCCCATTCATACTACACAATTACAGTACGACTCCTGTACAGGCAATCCTCGAGTTACAAACATCTGACTTACAAACAACTCATAGTGAAGAACGTGGGTGAAGCAACAGGATAAATCTACCCCTAGGAAGGGGAATTAACTCCTGAAAGAGTTATCATGGAGAACAGGTGTCTCCACTGGAGCTTTCTCATCAAACCTTGTTTCTACAATGAGCCATTTTTTTCATAATCCATTTATCACAGGGACAGAAAGTGAGGTGAAATCTTCTGAACAGGGGCAGAGACAGCGAAACAAACACCACAAGCTTGTAAGTTTTGGATAGTATAGAGAATGTTTAACATCCCCATGGTGTTTGTTTTTCTGTCTGTGCCCCTGTTCGTTCATTTCTCCATTTGTTTGTGTGTATATGAATGTGTGTGTGTGTGTGTGTGTGTGTGTATATATATATATATATACACACACACACACACACACACAATTTGTACCTACTTACATACAAATTCAACTTAAGAACAAACCTATAGAACCTATATTGTCTGCAACTTGGGGTCAGCCTGTAATTGTGAAGGTAAGACCATGGTTAGCTGAAATTGCAGATATGACTGAATGCCATTAAATCACCTTTCTTCCAGTCCCAGCATAGCATAGAGTCACTCTGGGGGACCTAGATGTTTCAAGAAGGTAACCTCTGTAGTAATTTGCTGGATCTTTCGGGTGGACTAACGGTAACTTCCAGGGGAAGCATAGTGTTAAACTGCTTGGATGCCTTAGCAATATCTAGAGAGGCCATTTGAGCATCAACAAGTGAAACAGCTTCCCCCCTTTTGCTGGAAAACACTAAAATTAAATGCTCCTTTCAACATTTACGGTTGTTCTGTAGAAAAGTATCTACATTTTAGGATGTAGTTTTCTCTGAAATAATTAATATTACCAACCAACATCTCAGAATTAGCCCTCTAATGCTCCTTTGAAAGGTATCTCATCAACCTGTAATCAGTTATTTATTTGTAGCTCCCAGGTTGGTCATTACTCAATTATGGAAAGCTTTAAGGGGAAATCTGTAATGCCCTGATATAATCAAATACATCAATTAGTTTGATCAAAAAATTAAGTATAAATTACAAAAAGCTATGGAAACTCATAATTTTACCATGACATGGAATTGATTTATTGAATATGGGGAAGGCAGAATAATGCTGGATTTCCAAAAGCATTCAAGTCTTTTCCTGTGAGGAAACACTTTAGTCTTCTTTAATTTAAGTATCTTGGCTGTACACTTTGATATGGAATTAACTTTGAGTACCACTGCGGGAGAATGTTACACAAAATCAATATTTTTTAAAGTTATCAGAATTGTGTTAAATAGGATTGTAATTTTTCCTTCAACTAAGGCACCAACACCAGATTTTCTTTTGTGTCACACCATGATAACCCTATGCAAATAGTTGAAACTGGCTGACACTGTACATTAACTTCAATAACTCCATATTTCTGAATTAGTTACTTTTGATTTACTTTTGATATTGAATAGCATCAATTAATGTAGCTGTTGTATAACTAGATTTATCTTTTAGATTACCTGAATCTGAATCAGACTCATGAATTCTCATCTCTTCATAGAAAGGTGGCATTTAAATGGGGAATAATTTATTTCAATTAAAGAACACAATATGAAAATAACTTATTACCTGTGATGCCTCATGGGCCTTGTAGTCCTGTTCCTGGTACTATCGTGGCAGATGAAGAGGAAAACATGGGGTTTTCGCCGGTTCAACAAGAGCCGGAGTCCCTTCACCTGCCGGATGTTGATGTTTGCCCTCAAGAATTCAGTAAACCAGGCCTTGGGCAGTACTCCCCTCCGTTTCCCAGGAAGGAATCTTATTCTAGAGACAGAGGAGTTAGAGAAGCTAATCGGAGAAGCTTAAGAATCGCTGCCAAACAACTGGCTGATTAGGTCTGCTTCCCTTGGGAAATTCTAAGGAGTAATGCATCTGGACAGAGTGGGTTTCGCTTCTCGTTCTCTAGGGAAAGAGATTGTTGGCGGGAAAACGAGACCCAATATAGGGGTTTGGCGCGAGAGATTCTTTGCGGAGTCAATTGATCAGCTTTAGGAGAGAGATCGTGTGTGGACTTCGTAACCCCAGTTCCTTGCTTCCCGGATCAAGTTTTCGAGCCTTGCCTTGCCTTGCAGTTTAACCACGGACCCTGTTCCACGCTTCACGTTTTGCCTTGTTTCTAGTCACGGACCTAGTCAAGAATCAAGTTTATTTCCAGCCTTGTTGTCAAGCTTCATTGGACTTCTAAGACTCTGACATTTCCCCACACTATTGCCTGGCAAGAGTGTGTGTTTCGGTCAAGTGGAATAAAACTTTGAACTCTAATATCATTTATTGGACAATACATTTTTGGACTATATTTGACCTCTTTTGAAAGGTCTGTTTCTGAACTATATTCTTCACTTGTTTTTATTGCTTTTATATATTTCTTTAATAAAGATATTAGATAGAGACTGGCCTCCGTGTAAGGTTATTGGTGCCCAGCAGCCAGGGCTCTGACATTACCTCTTCTAGTATCAGTAATATCACTTTTTTACCCTTAGGGGGAAAGGATATCTTGACAGTGTTTCCAAATCACACTAATACATTTTGCTCTATCATAGTGATGAATGGGTGGGCCAAATGTTTACAAAACAATAGTCTTGACATGTATAGAAACATTTAAACATTCACAGAATATTTAACCTTATACAGTAGGGGAAAACCCTTTGAAAAATGTCATTTTCCTATGGAAGAAAAAGAAAAGAGTTGTGACCCAGTTGAAAGAAAAGCTTTTTAACCTTATAGTTTTTGGGTTTTTGTCCCTGGGATCTGAACTGTTCTAGAACCCAGATGAACTCTTGCTTCCTGATTCCAAATTTTGTCCTACTGAGGAACAGATTTCCCAATGGCCTTCCTGAAAATAATTACAAAGAGATCTGCCCTAGAGCTCCTTAACTTGGTATTAATAAAAACTTGGCCAAGAGATGCTTCCATACCTAAATCACTGAGAGATGCTTTCAACCGCTGCTGTTATCTGGATACGGCCTCTGGTTAAGTAGACCTTAAGAGATTTAGTCCTATAGCCCTTGAACAATTATTGCAATTGCTTTTCTAACCCATCCACCCACAACAAGAAACTATCAAAGGGATCAAGGTAGAATATTATGAACAGCTGTATAAAGATCCAGACTGGTCTACTATTCAAATGTACTCAAGAAATTTACAAATGATGGGAAAGTACACCTGTTCCAAGTGCTTCAAAGTTCTAGAATTTCCTGTCAAGGATGGCTAAACAGGTTTCTCCTCTGTCTTCCTTCTATTAGCACATAAATACTTTCTTATTCATTTATTCATATTTTGTATCCAAACTGGGTTAACAACTTGCTTTGTTTCTTTGTAAAATGTATTTTCAATTGTTTTTTAACCAACAGAATTGATGAATCTTATTTCTGAAAGCGGGTGCAAGGACCACCTAGCCAAACAATTCTTACAAAAAAAGAAATGTTTCTCAAAGTTTACATAGAAACTCTTTTATTGCAAACTGAATGCATTGGTATATGATCTCTGGGTTTGTCTCATCTTCTACATCACTTAAAATGTGGGTCCTGGCCCCAAATGGGGTCTCCTTAGGTCAATGTAGGAATCACTAAATATTTGGTAACAGTAAAAGGTTTCTGAACATCACCCACTTACTCAAATCTTTTAGGAACAACATGCAGTGAACTCTGCAGAAAATGCTACAGCTGTACACCACAAAACATCAGCCTATTTAGCAAGCCTTGCAAATGCTGATTTATTGCAAATACTATTTTATTTTATACCTATTTTATATCCCTACATACCTGGAGTCACATAAACATTTCTTAGACAGAAAGGGATGGGAAATGTTTCAAAAACCCTGTTCCACATCCCCTTCAGAGTGCTATCATATCACCTCTCAGTCTTCTCCAAGCTAAACATTTAATGTTTTATCATATTTAATTTTGATTTGAAATGTATTGTTAGCTGCCTTAAATGCAATGTTTGAAACAGAAAAGGTGGGTGACTAAGTTTAATTGTGGGACAACTGATTATCTGATTAATTACTAATTAATAATATAGAGCCACACACGATGATTCACTACCTTCCTTTTCTTTCATCTGGCAGCTACATCATCTTCTTTATAAGCATCAGCATGGCTACAATTCCCTCAGAGTATCTTAACTTTTCTTTGTTCTCCTAATTGTTAGTGGTTTTCAGGAAAAATTCTCAGCTAGTATTTGCTGGTAATTTGATGTAATATTCCATTATGCTAATGTAAGACATTTTTGTGCCGTTGGCAATGATAAGAAGCCACAAAAGAGCATTTTCATTGCCATAGATAACCCTTTTGCAGGCTCTGAAACCAGGAAGTCAGTTTTCTCTTTTCACATTAAAAACCTCATTGTGCCTTTCAGGTCATCACAGCATTCACAGCCATTTCACTCCTGCTGCTGCACCTACACTGCGACCTCCACCCATACTAACTACAGTATAGGTGTCTGATATGGCTTGGGGATGGTTTTGTGTTTACATAAATCAGTTAAGACAAAAACAAATATCTATCAAAATTTTGCAACTAAAATTGCTGAAATACTTGCACCTAATACTAGCTGTTTTGGCCCAAGTGCAACTTGCAATAGGATAAGAGCCCTTGCTTCTGGGAAGAAGAACAATAACTGTCATTCTTCCAGTAATATGCCCATATTGACAAGAAATGTTAGGATTTATAGCCTAAACTTTAGGTGCTTTGGTGCTGTTTTTAGATATTATGCAGCATAAAAAGGATCATAAGTGGACATCGGAGATGCTAAAAGTGGGCATGAGGACCGGATGACATTTCTGCTATCGAATGTCTGCCTTTTATAAAGAGAATAAATATCTCACCAGGTTTCAGCTTGGGAATGTATAGTCTCGGTTGACCTGAAATCAGACCCTTTAAGACACTCACATCCATCAATTATAGAGACTTCCATCATGGTGTTCCTATTCTAAGCCTTTTTCCCCCTGAAGTATTATGATAAGTCTAGCACCATTTCTGAGGCACCAGACTGAAGGGACAGCGAATTCTATAACCTCTAAAGAATGCCATAATCCTCCCGGAAATGTAACGTCTATTATACCTTATTGCCATAATGAAATAATTATACAAAAATGAAGAAAATGAGTCCTACTTATGGATTTACTCAGAGGGATTACCGACAGAGATACGGCAAAGCTGACAGTCTACCATGAAGTTCCATTTGTGTCCATAACTCTCAAGTCATAATTAAAATGGTGCCATTTATGTCACAGCTGGCCTACTGTGGAGAATTAATCCCCATAGCATTAGATAACTGAAATATTTCATCCTCAGAACCAGCTATTTGAGCAGAGACAGACATTTTTATGTTGCACTTTTTCATCAGGCCTACTTGGCAACCGTCTCTGGTTTCAACATTGCACTTTATAATCAAGCAAAATAAAATTCACTGCTATACTGTCTCAAAAGTCACAAGCTACAGCACTGAACTATTCTACATTTTATGCCTATCCAGACAGTAATATTTTAAAAGATAATCTTACAATCAGCAAATTGCACTTTTGAGCATCCCACATTTGCCATTTCATCAGTTCCATTATTGCTACACGGCTTAATTACACGAAAATTGCTAAACTATACAACTGTCACTTATTTTATTTATAACAATTTTACCAGAAATAAGGCAAAATTAACATAATATTGAGAGGGGTGTTTATTTTATTGCAATTCTTTCAATATGGTTCGATTTTAATAATGACTTTAAATATTAAACATATTCAATTTCAATCAATATAAAAACAGTAGAAACAGATTTTTTAAAAGATTTGTTTAAATGTAATTAATGGGTCCAGCAACCATGCAAGACAACCTGGGGTGAAATTAATGCATAAAGAAACACTAATTCTGTGCCTGCTGATAGGGTAATGTTCCACTAAAATCTGTGAAGTTAGCATACATATAACAAAGCAATCCTACCACAAAGATATGATGGGGAATAAGATAAACTGTGGGGTGGGAGTGTTTTTTTATTCCTCTCTCCCACCAAATATAGTGGGAAGGAATTTACTAACTGGCCTAGGACTGTAGTATTTCCATAGGCATTATAGAAACAAAGGCTTGAGTGATACATGAGCATGCCTGCTCTTGTCACAGCCCATCTTCTACCACTCCACTGATAGAAGATTTAGGATAGGAGTTTCTGTCATGACACTGAGGTTGGGTGAGATGTCTTCTTGGGGGGGGGGGGGAAGCAAGCATGTATTAAATGAACATGGAGGATATGATTGTTCTGATTTTTTGCAACTGTTGGAACATGCTTAAGGGTTATTCAGCACTTAAAAATGCCTAAGGTCGCATCTATCCTGATCATTTAACACAGTTTCAAACCAAAATTGAAAAAAAAAGGTTTCTTGTGCAGATGATTACGTGAGAAATCACGTAATCATAGGAACCAGTTTGAGGCCCAGATGGTGATGATACAGACCACAGAGCACTGATGCGCATTAAGGGCTTCCTTTCATGTGTTTTTATGGGAATTTGTTGTCTGGCCGCCACAGTTTGAAGCTAGTGTCAATAAATGGTCAGTGTAGATGGGAACAAAGTAATAACTAAAACCTTTTCTACACAAGACTAATTTGTGAGTTAATTCTAATTTAAGGGTTGCTTATTGTCTTGTGCAAACACATTATTTCATTTTTTTAAAAAATATTTCCCCTACTCCAAGTTATTCTGAATGTACATTTCAAAGAGTGATGCTATGATAACACTGGATTGCTAGTGCTTTGTGTTTAGCAAAAATTGATGGATAGAAACAGTATCTCAAGAGGGCGATACTCTAACACTGCACAAATATATCACAAGGGTTTAAGGTTTTACACAAAATGTAAATAAAACAATTCCACAATTTGGCCTACGGAATACAGTTCTATTAATCTGTAGCACAAAAGGATCTTTCTTCCGGCATATATTGTTTTGGAAACCAATTAAGATACTCATGTTTTCCACAAATTGCATTACTAGCATCACTTCCACAATTACACAGCCCATATTGGTTCTATAAAAACCTGGAAATAAAAAAACCAGATCTAAAACGGTAGGGAAGGTGGTTAATAATAAGCTGCCATGAAAATACTTTAAAAGAAAATAATACAAATCCTTTAAGCTTCTTGCTTGATTGAATACAATGAATAAATTAAGAAATGGCCTCACAGAAAGAAAGGAAACAGAAATCATTGTTCACTTACATATGATGTAATAATCTTTGTTTCTCTGAAATTCCAGGCCCCAGAGATTTGGGCTGAACTCTTGAAACTTGATGGTAAACTTAACATCTTGATCAGGCTTGGCACAGTTGAGTAGAGGTGTGTTGTCCTTTTTAATAGTGCAGCTATCTGCTTGGTCTTTATCAACCATATAGACCTTATAGTACTCATACTGTCCACCAGTTTTAGAGTCCACCTTTGGGCATATAATATCCAGTTTGTCTCCTATCTTTGGGTACAGTACCAGTCCTTGTCCAGGATGGAATCTGCAAGAATCAGGAGAAAAGACAAAAGTGAAGCATTTGATATAAAAGAAACCTCTTTCAAAAAACATGGTGCATTAAAATGGAGAGTGAAGGCAGATTAGGAACACACACAATCTCCAACAAACCAGAACTACAATCTAGCTACAGTGTTGGGATACGGCACACCAGCAATCCTTTTTGGATGACAAGTGCCAATGCTATCTCGGACCTAGATTGGGGTGATGATCAAAAAAGGGAGACAAGATGGTAGGAGTGAAACCTAGAAAGGGAACCTTGGGTGCCGCCTGCACTGTAGAATTAATGCAGTTTGACACAACTCTAACTGTCATGACTCAATCTGGGAATGTGTAGTTTGGTGAGGCAAAAACACTCTTTTTCAGAGGTTAAAGACCTTGTAAAACTACAGCTCCCATGACTCCACAGCATTGAGCCATGGTCAATAAAATGGTATCAGATGACATTAATTCTACAGTGTAGATGCAGCCCTTGTTACGGGGGTTACTCCCCATTTTTTAACAATAGAGACAGGATCATGGAAACATCTGCATATTAAGAAGTAAATGCTTTCCAAGGAGAATGGCTACAAAGAAGCAGGTAAGTGTTGCTTTGAGATTATTTCTGTGTTTGTGACGCATAATAGAAAGATAGGAGAGTGGAAGCATTTTATTTTTTCTGAAATGAGGTGGTCCACTTGTAGGGTGGGGAATACATCACTTTTTGATACTGTCCCGGGCACCATCCAATAAGGGTGACAGCTGTTCAGTTATTTGACACAGAGCAATTCCGACTGCAGCACAGGTATTGGTTGATCCCCTCCCTCTATGTCTGCCATATGGATAGAGAGGGAACCAACAGCAGCTGCCGTTTTCTATTTTTCTCTCTCTCCAGGCACTAGATCTGACCTCCTTTTTTCTTTTGGCTGATCCTTTAGCACAGCCTCATCTTCATTTCTTTCACACAGGCACAACACACACAGAAACTTCACCCTCCCTTCTAACCACAGGCAATTCTACATAAACCATTGTGTCAAGAATCAAATCAAAAAGACACTTTAAATATTTAAAATTACTTCCAACTAGCTGCACAGCTAAGCAACTAGCTTAATTTTAATGAAGCAAAGTAAATATTTCAAAATGAAAATAATTGCTTATAAAATGGATTAAATGAAAATGAAAGTACAAGCTTGTAACAAACAAAGGACACTGTTATCCTTTCCCCCACTACGTTACATTTATTCCAGTTCATGTTTGGATGCTGGTCTTTAGAGCTATGGATACACTATCCCTTCCACCTGCAGATGGAAGCATCTTTTTTCTAATTATTTCTTGTCTGCCATGTTGCTACAGAAAATCTCCTTTAACAGTAAATGTCTCTGTGCACTAAAACAATGGCTTCCTAATGAAAGGCCCTGCCCAGCAGTTATTATTAATCTCCCTATTTCATATATACATTGAGGTACACACACACATAATTTAATCAGATATAGAAACATCACAATGAAACCTTAAGTGCATAATTAAAGAAGCTTATTAGATACATTGACTGTATACAAGGGAAAGACCGCAACGGTCCAAAACCTCAATTCAATTATAGTTCCCGCCCGGAATACAAACATTGGCTTGATTTACCACCCAGCTACTGATTCAATGGTTTTTCTTTAGTTGAAAGTACAGGTAGGATTTAGATCTTACTTGATATATAGCAATAAAGTGACATAGTATCCTAGATTTCCTATTTTTCTCTAGTTGGAAGTACCGCTAGGATTTAGATCTTACTTGGTATATAGCAATAAAGTGACCTAGTATCCTAGAGCTCCTATTTTTCAGTTATCTTCATTTCCAGATGTGTCAGACTCTTTCAGACAAAACTGATCCTTTTCCTTCCTAAGAACTATAGGAAAATTGTGTACAGCCCAACAGAAAATAAATATTTCCTAATATGTTCTTTAAAGTTATTTGAAGAAAAAATGATATAAATCTATGTTGTTTCTCATATTACTCTGCTCTGATATTTTAGAGTTTTTAACTTATAAAACTACTTTTAAAAACAATTATCCATCCACATTTATAGGGACAAGTTTGGGTTGTGCAGATTTTTAAAACAGGTTTAGAAATAAGAAAGTTATATATATTCCACATTAAAAAGCAAGAAAGTATAAGTATTTTTCATGCTTAAGTGTTTTCTTTAACTGTAAAATATGGATTCATCTTAAAACCAAATTCTCTGACTTTATTTCTATATTGTACTATGGAAGTCACCTGAAGGTTTAAATCATGAAAGGGAGTCTGCTAGATGTCCCTACATTATTAGGAAGTGGGAGGGAGGTGGATCTTTAAAGACATTTCAAGTATTCATAATCCAGCCATGCTCTCTGGCAATACTTTGAAAGGTGTATGTAAGACGGCAGCCCTTAAGCTAATTAAAAAACTTTGATTCAAACAGAAATGTAACTAATACACAGGATCAAAAGTCTCTCGAATCCCAGGGCTGGTGCCAAACCAACGATGCCAAGGCCATTTCTTTTAAAGAGTTCTGCTTGAAGCATCACAGCTAGGGAAGGTTAATTATGTCTGTAGCAGTCGGGTATCTTCGAGAGCAAAGGTATGTTGATGCTAAGCGCCAAATCCAAATGCAAAACCTGGAACTATAAAAAGCAGCACTTCAACTGCTTTACTGTTCACAATGACTCATTGCGGATTTTTATTCAAACAAGAAATCGCAGAAATTAAGCAGGGCACAAAACAACCAAATGCTGAGTTGCTAAATGCAGGAGACAGTCTCAGACAGAGAACATATTACTTTTAGGGCTGGCATACCCGACCAGATGGAGTTGATGAACAAAATTGGTTTTAATCTCCCTTTGTCTGCCTTATTCGCCCTTCTCATGGCAGCCGAGATAGAAAATATGGAGCTGCATATGGTTACTAGGATCCTTTCCAGCAGCCAATAGGCACAGCCTGATGGCACCTTTTGCCTAAGTATAGTAAGCTTTTATGTGAAAATACAAGGGCAAGAGTTGGAACATAGAATACATAAGCTTCTGGAACAGATTTGTCAACATCCTTCTAAGCCTGGAAAAGGCTGCTGTGACTCTTTTGATTTTACTCCTAAAGTATGAATCAGCATGATAGAATTCTGAGACTGAAATGAATACAGACAATACATGACTACTTCCATTTTTGAGGTTTTCTTTTAACTTTGTTGTTATTAACTACTGTCAAGCTGACTTTGACTTATGGTCACCCCATAAATGAATAAGAAATCTCCAAGTCAACAGCTCTGCTCAGTTCTTACAGACTCGGCTGTGGCTTCCTTGATTGAGTCTATCCATCTCAAATGCAATATTTATCTTTTCATATTCTTACCAAACATTATTTTCTTTCATGATATACCAAAGTATGACAGCCATAGTTTAGTCATCTTATCTTCTGAGGAGAGTTGACACTTGATTTGTTCTATGATCCATTTATTTGGTTTTTTTTTTAGCAGCCCGTGGTAACTGTAGAAATCTTTTGAAGCACATTTCAAAGGAGTTGGTTTTCTTCCTATCAGCTTTCTTTGCTGTCCAACTTTCACAACCATACATAGTAACTGGAAATATGATAGAATGGACTATCCTAATTTTAATATTTAATAATCTAACTCCAAACTTCAGGGTTCCATCATAGGATTAATCTACACTGGCACCTAAATAGTTGCCCTGGATTCTGTGGAGGTGCTTTCACCCTCCAGCTCCTGAACCTGTCTGCTCCTTCTGTTTTTCTTCACCCAAAATACAGCATAGTTAAATTGTTCTGTCACGCGCTGGGCCTGTAACTATTGTCTTTGTATAGGACGCATATTTTATGCCCAGCGGGAAGCCAGGGCGCCTCAAAAGAGAGGTTGTCCTGAACAAGGATAGTCCTTTGAGTCTTTAATGAGATAACAAAGTCTTTATTGATGAACAAATAATAAATCTTCAAGGAGTCAAATAACACTTCAAGGTTTCCTTAAAAACTGTTGGCCCTTTCAGTCTTGTCCCCAGGGGACAGGCAATTGGCTTTGGATAACTGTGAAAATCCTCTTATAACCTCTCCCAGGCTGTCTATTAAATGGGCCTAGCTGATGTGGGACCCACTACCGACTCCAAATGCATCTGGGTATCGAGTGGACCTACCAATCAAGGCTTGCAGATGTTTCAGCTGGGGTTCCGTGGATCTGTGGTGCAGTTCTCTCTCCGAGGTTTCTTTGGAAACTTTAGGGCTGTTTCCCTCAGGAGCTGTGAGGCTGAGAGGCTGTCAGCTCTCAGCCAGAGCTTTTGGGACTTTTCCCCTGGAATTTCTGTTTCTGTTTTCTCGGATGTTCTATATCCCCAGATGTTATTGAGATATGAAGCTTTTCTACGGGACGAGCTGGTCTACGTCCTATAGGTTAGCTTCTTAAGTGAGACTGACTTAAAAATGGCTCCTTCCCTCCCAGAGCCCTGAACAAGGGGCGGAACCAAACTTAATGATGATTGACAGGCGGCCTGTCCTATGATTGCAAACATTAGCAGCAAGAAAATAAAGTCGAAGCTTCTGGTACAGCCGTACCAGCACATAAATCCTTCCCTGAATGTCACTCTTGCTCCCTTCATCGGCTCTGAATCAGTCCCTGGAAAGGTTTGCTTCCTGAATTCTGTCTCTTTTCTCTTCATCCCCTCCTTCTCCAGCACTACAAGTGTTGGTAACTTGAACATACACTGCAATATAGACTTTGGCTTCATCCTATATATGCTACAAGTTTTTTTTCAGTTCCAATACATAGTCTGAAGAGGATTATCAATAAGGTTGACAAATTCATTGAAATGCTGCCATATGGTTGAGTTTTTAAAAAACCAAGATAAAATAATGGGTTTTGGATTTTTAAAAAAACATTTCTTCATGAATATAATGGGAGATAGAAGTAATTGTATGTGAAACATATGTGAAAAAGAGACATCAAAATATTACTTTTTTGCAATACATTACTTTTAAGTCCCTGGAGGATTCATGATGTCTTAAAAATATGTTTTAGTTCTTATTGTTTTAGAGGGATAGTGAAAAATCCCAGTCCAAATTTGTATTTTGTGCTGCCTGATTCAGCATTGTGGTGAATGAAAAAGATTTTTAATCCTGTTACAATGTTTATGGATGTGTTTAAAAACAAGATACAAGCCATGAGATTCAAACAAAACCCAAGGATATTCTGGTTACATTTTTAAAAGCTTTTCTACAGAGAAAAAGACTATATCAGAGGTAGTAGACCTTTCCCTGTAAGATTTATTAAGTAGACAGTCACTTCTCAAGGGTGCTTTAGCAATGAATTCCTAAACTGAACATGAGGTCAAACTAGATTTGGGGTGAGGCTCACAGACAGTTATTTTTCATTGCCCCCAAAATGGCCCAAATGCCTTCTAGAGGACATGGGGAAAAATTTCCATGATTTTGTGGACATTTTAAACCTAGTTGAGAATGTAAACAAAAAACAAAAGCAAAGCAAGAACCAACTTCCAGATTACTGCCCTTTTTTGAAAGGCCTCTCTTGGATGTGAAATGGCATGGGAACTAAAAACCATGGCAAAAGACTCCCATGCCCCATTTTGAATTTAAACTCCTTCAAGGTCTCCTTGGGAGCAGATACAACTGCTGATCTAGCTGGCTTTTGTTTTATGTTTTATTCTCTTTCTAAATTCCATATTCATTAATTCCTTGCACTGATATGCTTATTTATTGTTTCACCTCTCACTCTTTTCTTTGTTAGAAGGATTGTATGCATTTCTTCAGAAGCAGAGAACAAAATTTCTAAATGATTAAACTGAAGCAGAATCAGTTCCAGAGAATCATGCCATCAGCTTAACAGCAGGACAACAGTTTTACATCTGTCACACTCTGGTGTTAAACTACACCCAGAAGATCTTCTTCTATGGAATGTAATGTAAACCAACATAAATGCCAGTATCAGGATGCTAAAAAATAGTCTCCTTGATTATTTTACCCCATTAGAGGTAGAGTGACTACATAGCAAGAATGCCATATGTTCTTAATGAAACACATCACTTGAAGATGCGTTGCTAATTATGGATGATTCTGGATTCTAGTAAGTAGGTCAGGCTGATCAAGGTTACAGCTGTATGACTGTCACTCACAACAAGGGCCACCGCTGGAGAAACATCACTGACATGAACAGCACTTCCCAAATACTATGTTATGATCATCCTTGCATTCTAAAAAGCTCTGAAAGAATAAATAGCTGAAGCAGTTCCTCCATTATTCTATAGCTTTGTTGTACTCTTATTCTTGACGTGTATGTTTTCTGCTTTGCATTTTCTAGAATCACAAGATGCCAGATGTAGTATTTGTGTCTTAAGGATCTTTCATTGCTCTATTCTCCTGTTCCACAGTGAGCTCTAGCTATTAATCCTCAAATGAAACAAAATATTAAGGCATGGCTGAGAAAATCCCTAGCTGTCAAAATCCCACCCCTGCTCCTCCAATACAGCCAGATCTCATGTTTAAGGTCTTGGTGCCCACATGTAAAGGTAAAGGTAAAGGTTTTCCTCTGACATTAAGTCTACTCATGTCCGATTCTGGGGGTTGGTGCTCATCTCCACTTCTAAGCCAAAGAGCCAGTGTTGCCCATAGATGGCTCCAAAGTCATGTGGCCAGCATGACTGCATGAAGCGCTGTTACCTTCCTGCCGGAGCAGTACCTATTGCCCTATTCACATTTGCATGTTTTCGAACTGCTAGGTTGGCAGAAGTTGGGGCTAACAACGGAACTCACCCCGCTCCCCGGATTCAAACCACTGACCAGCAAATTCAGCAGCTCAGCAGTTTAACCCATTGTGTCATTGGGGGCTCAAGCCCACATATACAAAGGCAAAAAAGAACCAAAATTACCTCAAAAATCATAGCAACATAATGCCACATCTGGTCTTCCATAGCAACACAGGTGTAGACCAGGCGTCCCCAAACCTTTTAAACAGGGGGCCAGTTCACGGTCCCTCAGACCGTTAGAGGGCCGTACTATAGTTTTTTTTAAAAAAAAAAACTATGAACAAATTCCTATGTACATTGAAAATCTCTTACTTTTAAGTGAACAAACAAAACGGGAACAAATACAGCCTCAATGTTAATAATAATAATCATCATCATCATCATCAAAATAATAAAAAGGGTTGGAAGAGACCCCTTGGGCCATTTAGTCTTAGCCTTCTGCCTTTGTGCACCAAAAGCACAAGCAAAGCACCCCCGACAGATGGCCACCCAGCCTCAATGTTGTTAACAACAACAACAACAACAACAATAATAATAATAATAATAAATCACACCGCCCTAAACACTTGGGAAGTATTCGACTTGTGATTTTGTGATACGAAATCCAACATATATATCTCTTTTGCTGTGTTATACTGTGTTTCTGTGTCAATAATAATAATAAAGTGGGTTGGAAGAGACCCCTTGGGCCATTTAGTCCAACCCCCTTCTGCCTTTGTGCACCAAAAGCACAAGCAAAGCACCCCTGACAGATGACCACCCAGCCTCAATGTTAATAATAATAATAATAATAATAATAATAATAATAATAATAATAATAATAATGCATCACACAGCCTTAAACACTTGGGAAGTGTTCGACTTGTGTTTTTGTGATACAAAATCCAGCATATATATCTCTTTTGCTGTGTTATACTGTGTTTTTGTGTCAATAATAATAATAATAATAATAATAATAATAATAATAATAAAGTGGGTTGGAAGAGATCCCTTGTGCTATTTAGTCCAATCCCCTTCTGCCTTTGTGCACCAAAAGCACTAAAAGCACCCCTTAATAATTAATTATTAATTAAATAATAATTACAACACCATTATAATCTATGAGGGTCAACAGGCAACTTGAAGGCACACACATAAATACAAACATACACACACATATGCAGTCATGTATCCTTGAAGTGCAGTTTCTAGCAACTTGGAGAAAACACCTCTTTTTAATAAAGGATCATCACAAAATGTTCCAGAGTTGTTAGTATATCCATTATTTCTCTTTTACAATTGTAACTCTTTTGTTTCATTCCATCCTCTTCAAAGATGAACAGTTTACATAAAGGAATACAAAGGCCACTTGTAATGGGATGTGGCTCTTACATAAAAAGAATGAACAACAATGGGACAGGAATGTGCAACAAAATGCAATGCAAGGCATTGATGAGTCTATCATTTCCACTCTGGTAAACTGGATTTCACAAATGCGACAAATGAATAACATCTGAAATGGAGTTACACATTCCTTCATCTTAGGCCACTTCTGAACTAGCTAAAAACCTGAGAGAAACCGGCATTTTAAATGCCAGTTTCTCTCAGGTTGGAGGCCAAATAGCAGCGCCAAACCCCGCAATTTTGGAAGGGTGACATTTTGCCCTCCACTTACCAGGCAAAGCCTTGGGCAAAGGCCTCAAGGCTTCGAGAGAGGAGGGAGAGAGGGGAGGCCTCTAGGTCTCAGTCCCAGGCTTCCTTCGGTAAGTTGAGGGGAAAATGGAGGGCAAGGAGGGGAGTTTGGCAGTTTATCTATCTTTCCCAGGCTGCCTGAGCCTGGGGAGGAGGGATGACTGTGGAAACAGACACTGGGATCCTGGAAGGTGATATCTGGATTTCACAAATGGGACAAATTAATTACATACATCTGTAATTGAGTTACACATTCGCTCATCATCTTACAGGTACTGTTCAGATTTGGGGGTTGCTATTATTTATTTATTTATTTATTTATTTGCAGTATTTATATTCCGCCCTTCTCACCCCAAAAGGGACTCAGGGCGGATCACAGAACATACATATGCAGCAAACATTCAGTGCTGTTTTATATACAGACAAGACAGACAATCATACATAGATAGAGGTATATAGGCTTTCCCAACTTCGGCATCTTGGAGGTTTGTGCCTGGTTCAGACCACGGGGGGGGGGGGGGGTCGCTCCATCTCCCTGCCAAAGAGCTTTGTTTGTAAACTCTTCCTTGATCTAATCGCTGGCATTTTCTGGCATTTCTGGGTGCTTTTAAAATACCTCCCCACATTTTGAAGTGGTACCTATTTATCTACTTACATTTTGCTTTCGAACCACTAGGTAGGCAGAAACTGAGCTAAAGGCCAGGAGCTCACCCTGACCCAGACTTCGAACTATCAACCTCTTGAACAACAAGATTTACTTCCAGCTGGTAGTTTAACCTGCTGTGTTAAAGCCCGACCCATATATTATCAATATACTGGTGACTTAACTCTATTTCTCCTTCCCATTCACTTATAAGAAGACAGTTTCAATGTTAGACCAGTGCTTGGTATAAATACTGATCTAGATAAGAATGAACGAACTGAAAATTCAGACAGGACAGAGGTGCTTCTGGTCAGTTGTAAGGCAGAGCAGGGAATCCAAGCGATGCTGGATGGGTTACACTCCACTCAAAATCTCGGATTCATAGGTTGGGCATACTCCTGAACTTAGATTTGACTTTAGATGCCCGGATTTCATGTACAGCAAGGAGAGTTTTTGCACAAGTAAAGCTGGTATGCCAGCTACAACCCTGTCTTGCAATGTGAAATCTGGCCATGTTAACACATGCCTTAGTTGTATCCCATTTAGGTTACTGTAACACATTCTACATGGCAATGCCTTTTCAAAGTACAGTGTTCCCTCACTATTTTGCAGTTCACTTTTTGAGGTTTTTCAATAAACTCTAAAAGACTATTATAAATCATAAAAAATTACTATTTATAGCCTAAGGAAGGGAGAAAGGAGAAGCCAAAGGGAGAGAAAAGGAGCCCAAGCGGCAACAGTAGGAGAAGGAGGCAATTTATCAACACACAATTGGTGGGTAAAGACTTAAAATAGTGTATAACTACTAAAATAATGTACAAATATTACAATAAATATAGCATCCCTACTTTGCGGATTTTCACTTATTGCGGGTGGTCCTGGAACCTAACCCCAGCGATACGTGAGGGAACACTGTATTTGAAACGGAAGTGGGTCCAAAATGCTGCAGCCAGAATGTTGACTAGGGCTGTCACTTACAAGGAACATCATCTGATTATATCAACTCCATTTCCTTCCCGTCTGTTTCTAGCCGCAGTTCAGAGTACTACTTATAATTTATATAGCTATAGATCCAGACTGTTTGAAAGACCATGACTTGCATTCTGTTAAGCAATTATGATATCATAAACTAGACTTATGATTTTTTAACTGTTTTTGTATTCACATTTACAATTGCAAATGTTCCTAAAACCCACCTTTAAAGTCAGGTAGCTGTACAGAATTAAGAAGTTCTGCTACTCTGATGAGTAAATTACTGAAAGGTAATGGTGTACAGTGTTCCCTCACTACTTTGTGGTTCACTTTTTGCAAATTCGCTGTTTCACGGTTTTTCAATAAACTCTAAAATACTATTATAAATCATAAAAAATTACAATTTACAGCCTAAGGAAGGGAGGAAAGAGAAGCCAAAGGGAGAGAACCCAAGCGGCAACGGGAGGAGAAGGAGGTGATTTATCAATACACAATTGGTTGATAAAGACTTAAAATAGTGTATAACTACTAAAATAATGTATAAATATTGAAATAAATATAGTGTCCCTACTTAGCGGATTTTCACTTATTGCGGGTGGTCCTGGAACCTAATCCCAGCAATAAGTGAGGGAACACTGTATAGGTATTTCAGGATCCCAGCCCATGTTAAGCCATATAAGCCTATATGGATCCTCAAATCTGCAGAGAGGCCCTTCTGCTAGTCCCACCACCTTCCAAGATACACTCTGAGTGTATACAAGAGGGGGCTTTGTCAGTAGCTAGATGTGGAATTCCCTTCCAAGACAGGTTTGGCTAACCCCCTCCCTATTGTTTCTTCCTGCCTATACAGTGTTCCCTCACTTATCACGGGGGTTAGGTTCCAGGACCACCCGCAATAAGTGAAAATCCTTGAAGTAGGGACACTATATATTTATAAATTATTTTAATAGTTATACACTATTTTAAGTCTTTATCAACCAATCGTGTGTTGATAAATCGCCTCCTTCTCCTCCCATTGCTGCTTGGGCTCCTTTTCTCTCTCTTCGGCTTCTCCTTCCTCCCTTCCTTAAGCTGTAAATTGTAATTTTTTATGATTTATAATATTCTTTTAGAGTTTACTGAAAAACCGCAAAACAGCGAATCTGCAAAAAACAAACCACGAAGTAGTGAGGGAACACTGTATATTCCCTTTATTTTAAAAAAATATAGAGAGAGATTGTGAACTTTCAGCAGGGTGCTCTCTTTCTCACTCCTCTTTTTGTATAATGTCATATACACTGATGGCATAACCATTATCATCATTCTTCTGTCATAAGACGAAGATGTTTCTATTTCAAAACGCTTTCCGCAACTGCTTGTTACAACCAGAAGTCTAATGTGGATGTTGTAGGCTCGTTAATACTCTAATCCCTCATTTTTAAAATTAGTGTGCTGTTATTAAACTGTTTAAATGGTGTTTTAATAGTATTATTTAATGATAGTATTCATACTTTATTATGTAGTTTAATATGTATGTGTGAGTTCGTAATACACACACACACAGAGAGAGAGAGAGAGTAGAGTCTCGCTTATCCAGAATGCTGGATAAGCAAAAATGTTGGATAATAAAGAGGGATTAAGGAAAAGCCTATTAAACATCAAATCATGTTATGATTTACAAATTAAGCACCAAAACATGTTTTACAACAAATCAACAGAAAAAGCAGTTCAATACATGGTAATGTTATGTAGTAATTACTGTATTTACAAATTTAGCACCAACACATTGCAATGTATTGAAAACATTGACTACTAAAAGGCAGACTGTGTTGGATAATACAGAATGTTGGATAAGCGAGACTCTACTGTATACATACATACACACACACACACAGCTTACTGTTTTGTTACTAGAAGCTTCTGAAGTATAACATGTGAGCGACAGACCCTTTATGAGTACTAAAACATATGAAGATTCCCATCAGATTATCCCTCTTTCCTTCAAAAATGTGTATGCACATCATTAATGATTTATCTGGAGTCTTTGTCCCATATGTTAGATCGTCTGTGTGCTAGCAAGGACGGGTGGCACTGCTTCACACAGTGAAAAACTCAAGCGACTTTTTAGGAGAAAAGAAATAACTGAGGAGGATTGTGGGATTCATTATGAAGTACAACAGGAAGCTGACTACTTCCCAGATTCTAAAAATGTAGCATCTGTATAAGCCACAACTGTCTTATAATGCTTCTTCTAACTGCCTGTAAAATCCCTACATGTACTTCTTTCACTGTTTTCTAGTTCCCATAGTAACTGCAACTAGTAGACTTGTTTCCCACTATCAGTATTTTTACATTACACTGAAAGTGGATTTTTTTTTTGTTTTCCCATATCTGTAATGAAAACGTACTATCGACCATTGGCTGGAATGTACATTCCATTTCAAGGTCTGTGCTTTTTTCCACAAAGATACCATTGTTAATAATATTCACATGGACACAAACTAGGTGAGGTAAGCTCAAAGGCAATTGTTGTGTCATATATGAAAATAACACCACTCTGCTTTCATCTTCTCTGAGGAAATCCATACAAAAGGACATTAGGTGGTCCCATAGGCCTATGTCCCTGGCAACAAAGGAGTAATATGCCTTTATGATAACTTTTCCACCAACAATATGTTTTAATGAATTTTCCCTAACAGTTCACCTGACTCCCAACAACCTACAACTCATAGACAAACGTATACTTTCAGTTATTTGATATAATAGCAGAGGGAAAAGCTATATGTCAAACATAGGTTATGCTGTCACTGAAAACCATGTGACACAATGGGTTACACCTTCGTGCCAGCTGAACTGCTGACCTGAAGGTTGCCGGTTCGAATTTGCAAGATGGGGTGAGCTCCCTTCTGTCAGCTCTAGCTTGCGGGGACATGAGAGAAGCCTCCCAGCTAGCACATCTGGGTGTCCCCTGGGCAACATGTCCATAGACAGCCAATTCTCTCACACCGGAAGCGACTTGCAGTATGTTCTCAAGTCACTTCCGATACGATAAAAAAGGTGCTATCAATAGTAAATTTGAGTCCAGGGATTAGTGGTCATACACCACATCTAATAATTTTTATTGCGATACAGGAGTTCATTTGTTGGAAGTTTTTTTCCAAAGAGAAATTTGATATAGAATTCAGCTCTACCTGGTCTCCTCCCACAGACAATGAGATGATTGTGTGATAAAATTTAACAGACCACAATGTTAAAACAATGTGTGAAAGAGTAATGCATCCTTATAGGGGAAAACCAGGCCATTTATTATTTTCATAATAAACTCCTTATAATATTAATTGTATGAATTCGTGCATGTGCTATCCCAGATTTTTGCCAATAAAAGCTTTCAAAGTATAAACTAAAAATTAGCACAGAAGTTAAAAACCAATTAAGTCCTAATTCTGTTTTTTTTTCCAAAAAAAACTTGAAAAAAACACCATCAATAGGGATATAACACACCCCATTAAAAATTTCCATCTGCTGCAGCAAGTTAAAAACCAAAGGCCTCACTAAATTTAAAAAAGATCAATATGCAAAATGATATGGAAAGCAAGCTCTGAGGATGCCTGGCATAGATGTGGGCAAAACATCAGGAGAGAATACTTCTAGAACATGGCCATACAGCCCGGAAAACATACAACAACCCCAATTGCCAGAATGCTGTACTTTATCAACTCCCCCCCGCCCCCATAAAGAAGAAGCAAATCTGCGACAACTTTTTTCTTGTACTGAATTTTCTCTTTTACAATTGCATTATCAATCCAGTAACATTTCAGTACCTCATAATAATTCCAACATCTGTGCTAGATTAGCACCACCATTAGAAAGCCACCATCTAAGAATTTATTTATTTATTTATTTACTACATTTATATCCCGCCCTCCTCACCCCAAAGGAGACTCATCTGCAGCCCCTATATATCACTGTCATAGGATAATATCTTGTTGTACTGTTCTTGGGGATGAGGAAAGGAATGAAAAACAATGGTAGTAAAAAATAGGGGCATGTTTGCATAGAAAGGGACTAGCCTTCTGAATTGATTGTTAAAAAGGAAGCCATAGGTAGATGAAGTGCAATTAGATGCTCATTCCAGCTACTTCTTGATGAATCATGCATGTGCCTCTGGATGAGAGCCCAACTCTTGACCCCATGACCCCACTCCACATTTTACTACTCCAGATCTCAGTTGCTAGTCTCAAAGTCCTCTCCTTTTTTGCCTTTTAGCATTGCTTTCACAGGAATACACTGTTAATACTGAGGGCTAAATAGCCGTTACAGAATGAGGACCTTTCAAAAGTCCTTTGTCATAAGCTATGCAGAAAAAGGAAGAATTCTGTTTGAAAGAAAGAAAGCGCAGAGAATTCACACGGAGGCTCAGTAGAGAAAGCCATATTCCACCACAACATCATTTACTATTTTTATTGTTTAAAGTGGCAAGTCTCATATGCACAGAAACATACACTCACACTTTTAAAAAAACATCAAATGCAGGAAAGGGTCACCTAAAATAACAAACCAATGAATAATTGAGATAACAAATCAAGATTAAAATGAGTATCTACATTTTGTTTAAAAATGCTCTTCAAAAGATAGCATTTTTCTGGATAGCACTTTACTGCCCCCTTTTGCACTTTTAACATTAGAACAGGTTTGAGCATGAAGAAGCTGTTGTAAATCCCAGTGAGATAATCAAGAAGAAAAACAAAGCCATGGGTTTACACAGGAACAGACAGTCAAAAAATGTATTTTGGAACATTATAGTAATTACAAAAGACATGAATAAGTGTGATGGTAAATCATTGCATAAAACTACGGAACAACTCAGTGACTGGAGAGTTAAACTGAAATGCCCTGTGTTTTTACAAGCACATCCACACATGGAGGTCTTTCCTGTTATTCCATGCATTCTTTCTGCATGTTTATAAAGGCAAAATATACTGCCATTTTTGGGAAAAGAAAGGAACAGTAAAGAGACTATGTGCTATTTGAATGTTGTAGTGTCAACATTTGCAGAACCTTAAACAGGCACGACTATTTTTCATCCCCAGTCTTTTTACAGAGTGGCATGGCGAACATAAAATCATAAAAGGGAAAGATGAGAAGTCCAAGCTAATTCAAATGTTTCTGTAAGGCCACAGGGCAAAAAAAACCAGTCTGACAGCTCTGAACTGCAAATGCACCAGTAGTGTTGTCTGCACTGCATATTTCTGTATATTTCTTTTCCTCCTTAAAAGCAGTAAATCTACCGTCTACTAGATGGTTATTTACAAACTACTAATTCACACTGACAATAAGAAAGAAAGACACTCCCTCCCTAAGTAACCTCAGATTCCATTTGACAAAACCCATGTGTGATGTGTGCCTTTATATTTAAACATAATCCATTTCCCTCTGTCATCCTAAAATTACTAAACAAGTCACAATAATATTAAATTTCACTGCCTACAGCACTGTGCAATTGAACCTTTGCTATAATGAAAGCCAACTCCCTTTGATATAAAGATTGGTGTTCTAGTTTGTAGCCAAGAAATACAGGAAAAGTCTGGTGCTGCATTAAAGCACTGTGTGTGCGGGAGTGTCTCCTCAAACTATACAACACAGACCATTCTAAAGAGTCCACATACGGATAATCACTTTGCCCTTTCATAAATAAAGGTTTGGGCCATGATCATCACAGGCATTGGTTGACTTAAAGTAACAGTACTTCAATGCTTCCATCTGGAAAGCAGGACACATCTCTTCCTTTAAAAGATTCAGGCATTCAGTATGGAAGAAAAAGTCAGAGCGAATGTATACTTTTTTTCAGAAGCCATAGAAATTTCATCTGTAACTGAGCTAACAGAGCCTGGCTAGCATCTGCCCTTGAGTTTGCTTTGTAAGCTGTACAATAAATAACACACAGAAGCTGATAGAGACAACACAACTAGGTGAGTCTACTGTGGAACTACCAGTCTCCGGCACTCAGAAATCCTTTTGTCAGCCAGAGTGTAAGGAGGGAGTATTCAAGCTATGAGACTCCTTTCTTCTAATTACAATTCGTCAGCACCTGCACAGTCTTGTTCTGAGTCACACGGCAGGAACAAAAACGGGTGGGGATTGTCTAGAATGCTACAGACACGATTGTGCCTTACACTACTGGAGAATCTAGTTTCCCTCCGCCCTGAGAGAACAAGTTTGACTGTATGAATTAAGACAGCACAGGAACACAGACGTGTCCTAAAGGATGCTGTTTGCAAGCCGGGACAGAGTGCATCAGTTGTTTCTTCACACTAACACTGAATAGTATAGGACAATTCATGCCAACACTTTCTCCTCTGAAAGCTTTTTCTTTTTGTAATCATTCCATGACTTGCACCATTATGATGGCAGTCCTGTGAGCAGATCCACAGGTTTACATTGAAAATAATTTGCTAAGTTTAAACACTTGATATTGCTTTTTCTTGTCAGAGTGTTTTAGCCCCAGTGCTCCTTCTTACATTGTTTGAAAACGAATTCTGACTTATCACACACCTTAATGACAAAGCAGCAAACACAGGATAATTAAAATGTAAGGTATGCGGCGTATCGTAACTGAAGTTGCTTTGCACCACAAAAAAGCACTAAGATTGCAGAGAGTAATTGAAGATGTACATAGAAACTGAATGAATCAGCAGCCTTTCATGAATTTCAGAATGTATATCTAGATTTTCTTCCCCCAACAATTCTGGATCAAAGTATTCTTACTCAAAATATAATCTCTATATATACATCTAGTTTTAAAAAAATACAACCATTCTTTTATACAAAAGCATCAAAAGGAAAGGGTAGGTAAAAGTAAAGGTTTTCCCCTGACATTAAGTCTAGTTGTGTCCAACTCTGGGGCTTGGTGCTCATTTCCATTTCTAAGCTGAAGAGCCGGCATTGTCCGTAGACACCTCCAAGGTCATGTGGCTGGCATGACTGCATGGAGCACCGTAACCTTCCCGCCGGAGCGGTATCTATTGATTTACTCACATTTTGCAAACTGCTAGGTTGGCAGAAGCTGGGGCTAACAACAGGAGCTCACCCTGCTCCCTGGATTCGAACCACCGATTTTTCACTCAGCAAGTTCAGCAGCTCAGCAGTTTAACCCACTGCACCACAGGGGGCTCCAGTGGGTCAAAAGGAAAACCAATTCAAAATCCCTGAACACTAATCATTATATGTTTTGGCTTATTTACATATTTGAAACACATCTATTATGAATGAAATTGCAAAACAGAAGAAAAATATATGTTAAAAAAACCAACCATATGACAAAAACCTGCCTCAATACCCCTTCCACGATTACACTAGCATTAAAACAGCACTACCTTACAGTGTGGCTCTTACAGAAGTGGGTTAAACACTGACACAGAGGCAACAGGCAACCAAGTGAACATTGCATAGTTCAACTGTGACTAGAAGATTTGCTTCATACACTGCAGGAATGCAAAGATAGATTTGTCATCATGATTCATGCATACTTAAGAGGAAATAGTAGTTATTTCTATTTTCCCAAGACTAGGTGTGTAATGAACAGTAAAGAACAAATCTGTGTTTGCTATACTAACACTACACATTTTAGATGTGTAAAACTTTTTTTTAAAGTAAGCAATACATTTACTAAACTAAGTCAGGAATGCATGATAAAGCCAAGACTACAATATCTGAAGGCTAGGGTTAAAGTCTACAGAGCAGTGGTGCTTGGAATCCACACACATCAAAATAGATTACCATATCGTAAGTCACTATATGGCATATTGTGTCTATGATGTGGATGTGTTCAATGGTCATTCCTTTTTAGTTGTAAGTGCGACAATATATAGGCTTTGAATATAAAAATCTTTGGCATTTGTCATTGCATATTTTTTAAGTATAGTTCTGTGAAATTGAATTTAACTGAGGATCAGTAAAAGCAGGTAGATCCTACCCGCTTTTACTGTTGCAAAAATATTCTAAGATTGAAAAGATATAGATTCACTATCTATCTTTACATATTTAGCTTTTACTGAAGCATGAACATATATTTTATAGGCATAAATTTGAAGAAAATATGAGTTTGTGGGATATTGATATACATGCATCTGTAATGCCCAACCTGTGTTCATATATTATGTATTTCCCTTTTACTCTTTTGTTCTATCTCATTCTTTTCTTTGGAACCATATTTTCATAAATCTATTTTGAAAAATTGAACAAAACTGTGAACATGGGATATGCCCAGAAATGAGTATCAATTGACAAAGTTGTTTTATTACGTTACTATAAGTTTTATTAATCATTCCACACCACCAGTACTAGTTTAAACAGTGGCTTCAAGCTGGACTTCCTACTGAGATTTAATGCTATGGTTCAGCTTGTTTTTCTGAAATAGAAGCCCATGCATTTTATTTTTGCTTTCACAGAAAACCCTTTTCTTGTAGCTCCTTTTCACCAAAAGGCTTAAACCAGGCATTTCCAAAAACCAGCCTGGGGGCCAATTGTGGCCCCTGTTCAAATTTCCATCGGCCCCCTCTCTCTAGGCTTCCCTCCCTCCCTTTATTGACTTCCTTTCTCTCTTCGTTCTTTCCATCTGAAACAACTTGAAGGCACACAATAATTATTCCAATTAACTTGACTCTTTCATCAGCCAAAAACAGGTCAACACTTTCCATTGAAAGACTGGTATGTTTGTGCTGGTTAAAATTGTTGTTCATTTTATATATTGTATTGTTCTTTGATTTTTTTGCACTACAAATTAGACATATGCAGTGTGCAAAGGATTACATTCATTTTTTTTTCAAACTATAGTCTTGCTCCCCAACTGGCTAAGGGACCATGAACTGGCCCTCAGCTTTAAAAGTTGGGACACCCCTGGCCTAAACAGAGCCTTAGCTTTTAGCATGCTGCAAATACATTATTATAGCCTCTTCCCTAAATATTAGGACTACAAAAATTGATATACATTCAATATTTAAATGACTAAAAAGAAGTAAGGATTTTCCAGGCAACCCTTTAAAGAAATCAGATCAATCACACATATTGTGTCAACTCTGACATATGGAATTATGGAACATCACATGTTTCTTTTCAAAAACTCCCTAGACTCCAATCCTGAACATGTTTTTCTGACAGTAAACCTCACTGGAGATAATGGGACTTACTTTGAGTATGCATGGCTAGAAATGCACAGTAAGGTTAGCTGTCAAGATGCCTGATTTTCCCTGCTCACCTCATCAATAAAATATAGAGCTATCTTGAGAAAAGAAGGAAAAGAGAGAAATCAAAGGTTAAGCACTGCAGAATGGTTAAATCAGGCTGCTCTTAAAATAAAAGATTAATTAAATGTGAAGAAAACAACTGGAGTGTGGACGGAAACTGCAAAAGGACAGCAGAGCTACCCACAGGAGTCAAAATGTTCTCTATCTCAAATGGCACTTTTATCCAATCAGGCATACAAATCAACTGCTGCCTGGGCACCAGTTAAGCAGATGGTGGATTCCAGCAGAAGTAGATCTGCAGTAAGGATTGCCCACTTGAGAGGAAACATTACATCAGTGAACAGATTTACCTACGTGTCTCTCTGCCCAGATTCCTTACCTCCTACACTGGCCACACATCAATAACCAAAAAGGTTTTGATGTCCATTTTGTCACGTAAGAGCAAAGGGAATAACACCTTGAAAAGGGAAAGCTGGACTTCTTAGCTGTGCCTTCATTTTCATACCAACTAGGTGTGCATCTATACTGTGGAATTAATGCAGCTTGACACCACTTTAACTGCCTGTAATTGCCATAGCTCAATGCTGAGGAATCCTGGAACCTGTCATTTGATGTGGAACAAGCACTCTTTTTCAAACATAGTAAAAACATAGGCTCCAATGATTCCATAGCATTGAGCCATGGCAGTTAGTGTCAAGCTGCATTAATTCTACAATGTAGATGCACCCTAAGTGCAGGGTTGACACATTGTGATATTATGCTGGCAGTGAGCTGATTTCATGGTCAGCTATTTGAGATAAAGGATAAGATGGCACTCTCCCTCTGTATCCAATGTACAAAACCCAACAGGAATGGCAGAATGACTTTTACTTCAACTTGTGACACAAACTGTATTTTTGTTCAGTGTATATAAGGTATGCCAAACAACACACACACACCTCTTTCCTCCAACACTTCACTGCCATTTGCATCTAATGCTCTCCATTGCCATTTGTATGTTGCCCGGGTGCAGGGGAATTAATGGGAAAACATCATTGTGAGTACTCTGTACAACTGAAAGTGTGAATTGTAATGGAATGAGTCTGACTTACACCACCATATTTCATGAACTGAATACCAACCAATGTTTCTCATTATTTTCATTCACTGCTTGTTTTTTTTTTAAGTAACAGCCTCTTAATGTTTCAACACGAACAAATGTTAACAACATTAACATGTCAGTGCTAATATTTGCAAGCTCTGGCCAACTAAGACATTTCCAAAAACAAGCTAGCCAGAGCAGATCTGAGCATGAATTGAGAGAAGTTTCTATCCTCCCTGGGTTTTTTTTATATGCCAAAGGAGGACCAGGAAGGTGATGGACTGGTGGAGATCACAACTAATGACTGGGTGCTAAATAATAATTAACCAATGAATCAAGCCAAAACCACGGACCTGCCAATGTGGCACCAAATGCAGCATTCACAGCGCAACCACCATAAAACAAACAAACTACATAAAATTAAGCATTCTGGGATTTGCAAAACTGCATTTGTGGGTGTTCTCCCACTATTTTCATTGCTTCTTGATCTCCCCATTCCTTCCTATTGAGCTGAATAGCAAAACCAAGATTACACAAGTGTTTGCAGTATGCACAATTTCACAAAATATTAAAGCAGTTTCAGTGGAGATATGTTTTAAATAAACAAATGGTACTCTGTGCATTGCCACATAAATAATAAATATACTCATCTCTATTTATAATTCCCACTCACATCTCACAGGGGTATCAGAATGGCCTTGCCCCACTTCTTATGTACTAGATTTTGCTGAAGCTTTATCACTACAAGGCATTCTGGGCAAGCTTTCTCTTCTATGTCCAGGACAGGGTGTTCTGCTTTCACTGACTATGGTTTGGCTGAGTTTCCATCGCCAGTATAGAATGATATGTGGCTGCATGCATCTACTTCTAAAGGGAACACACAGTTTTAATATAGCTCTGAGTGACTAGGACCTGGCTCTTTCCCCACATTGCTTCTACAAAACGTTCATCTGTCCAGTCATGGGATAACAACACAAGATTAATAATTCTAAAATGTAAAAATTCAAGATGTCACCCTTAAGTACATCCTTATCTGTTCCCTTGACACATCTATCGTTCTATACACATCTTCTAGGCACACTTGAACTGTCAATCCATCAGCTTCTGCAGCTCATTCTCAGCAAAAGTCTTGAAGAAACATAAACTAGCCTATTTCAAAGTTTTAAACATGGTATTACACCATTTTAGGTAGCCAAGCCTGCTACATTTAAATGTTATTTACGCTGGAAATGGCATTAAACTTAGGTGGCTTGGTCTACATCACACACCCCAACACCATCCCACCTTGTTACCTTGAGGTTACAGCAACCCTCACTAGATACAGGTGAAAAGTTTTCAAGTAATGTGTGTAAAGGCAATGTGCATAAAGGTAACGTGTATAAAGTAAGCAGGAAGGGGACTGCTGTAGCAAACTGTTGCTATTATTTCCTATATCTGCTGCCCACAGCCTGCACCTAACTTCTGAATCATTTTACAGCGACCTAATTACTTTGTTAAACTGACTATATCATGCAATAAAAGTTATTCTATATATTTGTCATGACCGCTATAAAGTTAACCAAGACAGCTGTGATTCAGCAAGAAAATTAGGTAAGTTTCTAGCTTCTTAAAATAGTAAACTTTAGGAGCTGACCCAACTTTCAAAAACTGCTACCAGTAATGTATCTCCAGATATTCTAATGAAAGTTAACTTGATGACCTAATTACGTGCATTTTAGAAAATTATAGAATAATGTGTTAGTTATGGAATGTTTTTCAAGTGGATAACTTGAAATGTTAACACGTCAAACAAAAGCAACCCATGCAATTTAGGTCTACATTTCTTACTAAATGACTTGGCTCAGTGAGGCTAAGTCAGAGGCAGAATTTAAACACAAAATTTCACAGTACCCCACAAATTGGATAGCAATCTATTATTTCATGTATTCCATAACATCTCTATATATGTCCTTCAGATCCAGGTTATAAAGTATAGTTTCCATAGATATGTAAACATACTCTTTATACTAAGCTACTAGACTCCCCTAGACATCTTTGGGGAGGGGGTCCATGAAAATAGAAAATTGGCTGAAGTAGACTTTGGTTAGATTGAACATGGTTCTTCTTATGTTCTTGGATACATGGAAGTACAAAGAGTGGAGAGATGGGGGAAATAGAATCCAAAATGTTTGTGCTTAAGTTGAAGATTCATACACACAGAAATATTTGCAATTATGTGCAGATGCGCACACACACACACACACACACACACACACATTCTTTTGACTTAAAAATAACATTTGTAATATTAATGATAAACTGAGTATTACCATAATAGTCCCAAATTAGCACACATCCTATCAGTAAGGTACACTACAATTATGTATATCCTATTGATTCAATGGGTCTATCCAATCTGTAATTCACTCATCACCAATACTGGAGCAAGTTAGGTTGGAGATGAGTTTAAGAAGGATAATCAATAACATGGTTATGTCTTGCAACACAAGCATTATTTAAAACCATTAAAACAGTGTCCTGGCCTGTATCTAACATTAATTTTTAGTCGAATATTTGCCCAAAGAGGCAAAAAACCTAAAAAGTTGACTGTTAACAGCCTTGTTTGTGTGAATATTTTTTGGAGAGAGAGAGAAAAGACACAGCACCCACCTCATCCTGGGTACTCCTAATCTGAATAATGCTTTCATGTAAACCCCATTGTAAGATTTGCCTCCACTGTTTCAGGAGGGAACAACACAAAGAAGTATGTTTGACAATAGTTGCATAGGGAACTGCTACATAAATAATTGCCTCTTCTTCTTTTCTGCTGTATCAAAATGTACTCAGTCTTATCTGCTACATTTTTGAAATGTGACATGACAGGTAAGTTCAGAAAGCTAAATACTGGATAATGGTTAGCAAACAAATGACATTGGGTTTTACATTATTTCTTTAATCACTTTAACCCTGGATGCAACAGAAAGCATAAGGCCACAGTAATTCAATGGCTTCTTTTGTGATTTGCCTTCCATAAATATGCACCAGTCTTTATTTGAAAAGCTGAAGGAGGCCGCAAGCTTGCTGGACATTTATCATGCCCTGTTCCCTATGAACAAGCAAATACTTTAGCTGAATAGCCTATTAGCAATCATTGTCAAATACAGAATGCAAGGTGCTTGGATGTGACCAGCCTGCAAAGTAGAGGACGCTGCCCTGAGCTTCGCATGCTATCTACAGCCAAAATGGATCTTTTGCTATAGATTTCTGAAGGTTAAGCTGGGACAATGGAAAACATTGCGGTGCTTTAAGACTTCATATATTTACACAAATATATTCAGCTCTCTACAGCGCATTTGTTAAAACCGCAGCAACTTGGAACAACTTGTCAATTTGGGTTTGGAAGTACTGTTATGGGGTCAAAAATTGTTTTCAAGAGCCTTGACAGAGGGGAAAATGTGCAGGGCAATTTGGAGAATTTTACCCGTCGGCTTACTCAGAATATGCCAAAACCCAAAGCACAGTGAACCACAAGAATAACAGATTACATCTAGTCTGGAAGTGTCAACATGTGGATTTTTGCCAAGCTTACCCCATGATCTACTCCACTAAGAACCTGGATTTCCTTACATGTTGCTTTACAATTCAATGCTCTTAGTCTGCCATGCATACAGCCGGGTGATAAACTTGGCAGTTCTCCTCTCTTTTAGAGAAGTCAGTATACAATAATAGCTTGTGGCTTCTTTTTCCTGTATAGACATTTTTACAAACTGTGAAGCATCTAACAACTAGAAGTGAAAGTTATTTCTCAAAGTACACTTGAAAGTACATGTACAGAAGAACACATAGCTTTGAACCTTTCTTTTCTTACTTTCACAAGTGCTATAGGACCTAAGGGTATATGGCAAAACAGCAGCAAACTTCTTTTAAGATGGTGCTAATTCCACTGATGTACAGATGGATTTTGCCATTTTTCTCCTCTCCACCACCCACCCCAGAAACATTGAAATAAGAAATAAAAAAGTAATTTTCTAGACAGGTCATCTGGCCAAGGAAGTAGGACAATATGGAATGTTTATTTTAGCTTCTCCTGTGGAGTGCGAGATCGAGAGCTCTGTTTGAGAGATGGCAGAAATCAAAAGCCTTCTCTTTTCTTTTCAGATAACCTCTACACCACCTAACCCTCCGCTCTCTGTTCTTTGCCAGCATGGCCCTGCCTGAATCCCAAATAGATTAAGGAAACAAACTCCAAGTGCAGCTAATCCTACAGAATGGGTGTCGCTCTTAGACCAGGAGTTTTAAAAGAAAATCTTCTCCATCTGAACAACTGCAGTGATCCAGAGTTTTAATCAGGCCAAATCTCAGCAATAAAAAGGCAGTAAATGAAATCTACCTTTACCATATTATACTCCACCAATGAGCAAGAACTGAGCAGCTTTTCTTTACTGCCTTAACCAGCCTGGCCACAAGTAGGCCTTTCATACATCCTAATCCCACCCCCCATATTGAGTCCCGTCCCCCCTTCAGTTCCCACATAATACCTTACAGCCCTGAAGCAAGGCCCTTGGTTTCTACATCCCTTTCATAGACGTGTCATTTCTAACATCAAGCTAATCTATATGTTGCCATGGTATCCCCATTTATCTGCCTTTACATCTTATGAGCTGCATGGATTTACCACATTATTTTTATCTGAAAGACAGAAAATGGTGGTTTTATTGCCATATAATCAGATTACCGCTGCTAGTTTCTCTATGCCTTTTTACCATACTTCAATCAAAAGGGATCACTTTCTTTATACCCTGCCCTTGATTTACATTACATCTGTAAAGGCCTAGTCTGGGTTGTAATCCCCTTATTAACTAGGAGCAGGGTTGATTTGCCTAAAAATAAAAGCAAATTGTGTCAGACCTTTTCACTTTGTTTTTGATTCGGAACTACAAAATGGATTACTAAAGAAATCTTCAGAGTTCACACGGCTGCTATACTACTGAATTTAAAATGAGAATTAAACAAGTTAAACAAGGGGGACGATGTCACCAGTTTACATTTTCCATCATGGCTGAAGGGCTGAATAGTGTTATGCCTTTGTATGCACTAGCTTTACAAAAAAAACAATGAAGCCGCAGGAGTTTTGTTCCCAAGGAGTTCTTAACACTGCCTTTGGCCATCACCCCTCCTTTCTACTTTACATTTGCTATATACAAATTAGAGGAATCTCTAAATATGAAAAGTTATAGTTATTAAACTCTTCTGACTTTAATCAAAGTACTTTAACTAGGTAATCCCTCTTCTTAACTTAACATCTTCCTAGCACCACAGGATAAGGTCTGTAGAGAAAGCCAAAACAATGTGTTAAATTCAACAACAACAAATATGGATATATAAGAATGTTTTGTCTACTTCTTTATCCTCAAAGATACTCTGTTAATTCTTTGCATCAGGTAAAGTATAATTAGCTTGGATTATTATGAATAGATTCTTATCCAACTTGATTTTTGTTTTGGTTTTTTTTTAAAAAAAAAAAAGATTCCCTAAATGTCATTCCATCACACTATGAAGATTTTTCCCCAGGTGATCTGCAAACAAAAGTCCTACTAAAATAAATGTTTAATGAGCATGGAGTATATTATAACTGTTGTATTATGGCTGTTTATGTCCCTTTAAAAAGGAGAGGAGGGAGGGCATTTTCTTCTGATTTCAGCCTGACTCAGACACTACCTGTCTTACAGCAATTACTGAACTACGAGTTGTTTTACTTTATAAGGCACAGAGATAAGAGACTTAGAGATAATTGGTATAAATATAGCAATTATGCTACCAAATGACAGACTGTGCAAAAAAAAAAAAGGAAACAAGAATGAATCTAAAATCTAGGGGTTTGTGGCAGTAAGAGAGGGGCTCACCCAAGTCTGGCTCTTTTTTAATGACTGTCCCCCAGAGGTAGAGTTGATCCATTAAATTAATGGAATTTTATGTTAATCAGCGGGTGAAGCAACTGATTCTATGGTTCTACTTATAGTTAGGACTGGCCATTGGATTTAGGCCTTCGTGTCTTGCAACATTTAAAGGCTGCTATTTGGTACACACTTACCAAGAAGCATTCCCAATTAACAACAGAGGGACTGAGTAAACATTGTAGAATCGTGCTGCACAAACCTTTCACTTTAAGCAGCAACCAGCAAAAGTATACTTTGCACAAAATCTGAAGAGAAGTGTTTCCATAGTATACTAAGTTCAACAAGCTGCAATATACATTTTTGGCCCCTATAGGAAAGTCTCTTGCCTTGGCCTGGAGTACAGGCCTCTCTCCAATGAAGTAAAACCAATGAGGGAAGTAATTATGAAGCTCCTGCTGCTTTGCCCATGCAGGGAAAAGAACCTTAAATATTTTGGGGCATGCCACATATTTTCCCAATGTAAGAAGGAGACACATTTATTATATTTATAGGCTTCTTGCGTACAGGGAAGCACCGAACAATTCGGATTGGTATCTAGTGAGAGAATCAGTCCCAGCCATCTTTATAGAGAATATATACCATTTTATGTTTGTCTAACATTAAGTCTATAAAAGTGAGGATTAAGCAGTAAAGCTCCAAGACTCCAAAATAAATCCTTGCCAACAAGGAGAGATACCACAAATATTGCAAGGAAACATTCTGGCAGCTCTTTATGCTCCAGTAGGTTCAGTTTTCTTGTAAAACAACATTGTCCATTACTTATAGTTTATCATCCTGACGAAATGGTAGGAACGGGGGATGTGAAGGCACTAACAATTCCTCCCCTGGTGCTCGGTTCCCCTTTCTGTACATTAAAACTGACAAGATTAACCCAAATGCAAATTGCAGAGCACAGTTCAAGGGGATATTCATTTGGTAGTGAATGTGCATTTGTTTGCCTACCAAAAATAAGAATTTCACAAACAAACCATGAGGAGCAGGCTGTTTTATGCCACCGAAAAGGCTGCTCAAACAAGGCCATCAATTGTAGGCTATTTTATCAGTCTCTGACAGGTTTAGTGTTTATTCAGGCTAACTGTGGCTGATTTCATGTGTAATAGGTTATCATTGGAGATATTACTAAGCTATTTGTTTGCTTTCCTTTAGTTAAATGACATTTTGTTAAGGAAAAGAGGCCCACTGTGGGTGAGAAAAAAAATTATTTGCTGACAGGGCAACTGCCCGCTAACAAAAGAAATCTTAGATTGCCCAACACTATTGAGAAGTAGAGCTTCATGTCCTTCACAAATAAAGCTAATAAACTGCAACTTGGGGGTTGTATCATTGGGTTGGGCTGTTCTTATTTGTTGGTTCCAGAAAACAAGTGACTAAGTATGTGAAGTAATCTCTTTTATTGATAGGAATGGATATGGGAAATACCTTTCATTGGTAGATGTCATTTACTTACACAAGAGTTTGTTTTACTAGGCTTCCTTGCAATCTAGTTTTCCGAGGTCTCAAAACTCACAAAAGATACATCTCAGTAAGATATTATTTCCCAACTAACTTTATGATCACAGTTCTTATGCAATATTTAAACAGAACAGTTTTATGATGGACTTATTAAGTTATAGCTTCAGATAAATATAAATGACATCTGTTCCCATTTCTTGCTCTCCTTTCCTGGCACTGTTGAAAAATTAAAGGCGCTAAAGTGACTCAGAGCAGTTTTCATTTAGTAGAGTAGGCCATAAAAGGCCCAATATGAAAAGAATTTGCATCACTTTTACAGATGCGATATGAACCTACTAAAATTCTTCTTTAATTACCAATGGATATGTAAATAGAAATAATTACTTATCTTTAGTAAATAATGCAAATGGTGCATAGCAATTTTGCTATCTCTCTCTCTCTTTCTTAACAATGAAAGGATCCCATAACACAACCCCATTGCTTTGTTTACAAAGAAACACTTCTTATTGTGCTACCAAACTTCTAACTGGGTACTCCTGAGAAGTGGAGCGGGAGGGCTAGTTTTACTGCACTACAAAATCATTCATTCTTCAGGTAAACAACAGTGATGCATCTAAAAATAAATTATGTTCCTCAAAAATGAAGGTCACCCCTTTTCCCATTCCCTCCCAAGAGAATAATATTGCAAATGCATTTACAGACATATGGAAACGTGCAGGAATGAGGTAATGCCTGAACTGATTAATCAAAGAAAGTTGACCACTTCAAAAAGAAGTGATATATTTTAAAGTGATATATTTAGATTGGGGAGAAATGGGGTTTACCAAGTAAGTTAAACTTGTTAACGGTATTTCAGGGCAGGTTTTTGCCCTTGTCCCTGCTGTTGTTTTTTACTCAAATTAATTTATACAACAGAAGGAAGTAGCAACATAGAACCCCTACTTTAGAGACAAAGCCTTATATTACATCTCAGACCTACCATTTGAGTTGGAAAATGAAAGTTGTGGATTATTGCATCGGCAAGTCGCAAAGGCAGGTTAGGCCTTGGAAGGGAGTAGAAGGAATGGCCAGCGCCTGGGAGAGATTGTTATATATTGGAAGAGTGACCTCTGTAGGAATAAAGCAATCACTAGACTGCAGCAGCGAGCAGGGAAAATTTCTTTCTCCTCTAAGGCTAAACTTAATGCTACCCAGTATGTAACACTAAGATTTCCCCCACGCAAACACACATCCAAAGTTCTTCTGCTCCTTTGAAACAAATCTTGTTCTATATGTTTCAAACATAAACTTAACATCCAGGCTTTTACTGGATTGGAAGGAGTGCTATAATAAGCTTGAATCCACAACAGGAGCATACTGCAAGTAAGGGTTGTTTCTACATGGCAGCAGCAGCAATGTCTTTGTATTCCTGTCTAGGGAGGAAAGAAATCACCACTAAATTGTGCAGGACTAACATGATCCTGCTAAAAATGAACCAGGTTCTCACATTTTTAAAATCAAAAGCAATGAATCTTCTTTGCTTCTCCTTGTTAAAAACTATTGCTTACTGATTGCTATGATGGGCCTCAAACCCGCCTGAAAGCCCTTTTTCCCTGGGGGAAAAAGCAAGGAAATAAATCTAATGGCACCCAAGGGATAATGACAGAGTTGGAAAGTGATTTCTTAAAGCTCCTGGATGCAAATTCCAAACTTCTGTCATTACAGCTAGATTCTATGGAGCCTGTGAGTAATATACAGCACACCTCACTGAAGAGGCATTTTGCGCTTGTGAGAAGGCCATTTCCCCAACACTGCGTTGTTCACTTAAAAGTATTTTAACAGCCATTTAACTGTGCTTTATACGAGAGCTTGTACTCCACTCATATCCAAGCAACCTTGTGGGTTTTATGGACATGCCAATGTGCTTGTTTTCAATAAACTACAAAACCATTAAAATAAGGCTCCCTTATCACAGCTACTTAAAAGATATTGCCTCTACTGATACTGTTAAGACACCTACACTGATTTATAAACGAACAGAGAGAAATCTTAGTTTGATAAAGTTCTCCTAGATTTGTGAGATTACTTTCCAGGAGAACAAAACACAGAACTCTCTCTCTCTCTCTCTCTCTCTCTCTCTCTCTCTGAGCAGGTATTCCTTTCTTCGAAGCACACTAACTGCCATTAGCTGTTCACCCGAAAGACCTTTCATGCTCTTATCTATCCCCATGCAGTCACATGTACTGAAAATCACAACCTTATCGTATGAGGAAAGCTAAATTGTTGTACTTTCAAGTCAACATGCCAAAAAGTGACAAAGGACCTTGAATCCCACAGGCTCAAAGTGAAAAGCCCTACCCAGCTCCCACTTTCTGCTTGCATTGCATCAGTCTGGTTCTAAAGAAACTTTTGTCTCTCTCAACCCACTCCTGGAGCAGAAGTTCCACGACCCTGGTGGGCGACCCACGCAGCCTTCAGAGTCTGTGCTCTGCCTGGACTTGCAAAAGAGGGCAAGGCCTGAGAAAGTCCTCCCGGGGCTAACGCATTCATGACTCAGCTGGCAGGTTCTTGGAAAGGATCTCTGAGGCCCCTTCCACACAGCTGAATAAAATCTCACATTTTCTGCTTTGAACTGGGATACATGGCAGTATGCACTCAGATAACCCAGTTCAAAACTGATATTGTGGGATTTTCTGCCTTGAGATTCTGGGTTATATGGCTGTGTGGAAGGACCCTGCAAATGTACAAAGGAGTCCCAAAGCTCCTCTCCTGCCTTTTCTAGATGCCTCCCAAAATGGGGGAAGGGGAACAGGGGCCTACGTATTGTCACAAAGTGTCTAAACTTCGGCAGGCCCAATGAACCTGGTTCAGTGCTACCATTATGCAGTGGCAAAACCCATACTTCCACACACAACCCCCCCCCCCCACACACACACACACCTTTTGCACACAATGCTCTGCAATCCATTCATAGAATCTTGTCATTCCACAATCTTGAGACTTGGCCATGGAGGGGGGGCATGGTTTTCCTTGAGGATAAATCACTCGCTCTCCAACCTCCCCCCCCCGCCCCCCCCTTGGGTTGCTGTGAGTTTTCCAGGCTGTATGGCCATGTTCCAGAAGCATTCTCTCCTGACATTTCGCCCACATCTGTGCCAGGCATCCTCAGAGGTTGTGAGGTTTGTTGAAAACTAAGCAAGTGAGGTTTATTTATCTGTGGAAGGTCCAGGGTGGGAGAAAGAACTCTCGTCTGTCTGAGGCAGGTGTGAATGCTGCAGTTAAACACCTTGATTAGGAGAGGAGCCCCCAGTGGCGCAATGGGTTAAACCCTTTTGCCGGACTACTGACCGACAGGTCGGCAGTTTGAATCCGGGGAGAGTGGGTGAGCTCCCTCTGTCAGCTCCAGCTCCCCATACGGGGACATAACAGAAGCCTCCCACAAGGATGGTAAACATCAAACATCCGGGCATGCCCTGGGCAACATCCTTGCAGATGGCCAATTCTATCACACCAGAAGGGACTTGCAGTTTCCCAAGTTGCTCCTGACAACAAAACAAACCTCGATTAGCAATAAAAAGCCTTGCAGCTTCAGGGCTTGGCTGATTCCCACCTGGTGGAATCCTTTGTTGGGAGGTGTTATCTGGCCCTGATTGTTTCCTGTCTGGAATTCCCGTTTTCAGAGTGTTGTTCTTTATTTACCGTCCTGATTTTAGAGCTTTACGGGTGGCCAGCTTTTGTTCATGTTCATGGTTTCCTCCTTTCCATCGAAATTGTCCACATGCTTCTGGATTTCAATGTGGGCAAAGCGTCAGGAGAGAATGCTTGTGGGACATGGCCATACAGCCCGGAAAACTCACAGCAACCCGGTGATTCCGGCCGAGAACAGACATATCCCCCTCCCCTTTTTTTCTGGGCCTGGAGGAGAGCTCTGGGTAGTGGAGGGCGCCTCCTCCTCTTGAGGTTTGGACTGAACCGGACGGCCATCTGTCGGGAGTGCTTAGACGGTGTGGTCGGAGTGGCGGGCCCTTGCGATAAGATCCGGCGCGGGTCGCGTCGCGGCGCACTTACTTGGAGTTGGAGGAGTTCCAGTAGATGGGCTCCAGCACCAGGGAGCTGGCCAGCGCCGTCCGGCAGAGCAGCACCCAGAGGGCCCAGCAGCACCGCCCCAGCGGGGAAGGCGCCCCCCGGCGAGCGGGAGGAGGCGGCGGCGGCAGTGGCGGAGGAGGCATACTGGTCCCCGCGAGGACGCCGAGAAGCCACAATCCCGGCTTAGAGAGTCCCGCGCGCCGCCATCGAAGGGACGGAGGAGGAGGAGGAGGAGGAGGAGGAGGAGGAAGAAGCAGCCAATGAGGAGGGAAGGAGAACTGCCCCGCGGTCCTGTCCTTCCACGCCGCCCCGCCGAGAAAGGGGAGCGGGGTCTCCGCCACCAGCCTCCCTTCGCCGCTCCTAATAATCCACCTGGAGAAGACCCAAAGGCAGCCCGGAGGAGGCGCGGCAGGAGCAGCAGGATCCGCGGGGCCCCATCCTCCTCCTCGGATCCAAATATCCTCCAAGGATGCCCACAAGCAGCAGGAGCCCTCCTGTCCTCGCTCCCTCGACGCCAAAGGCTCCTCCGGTGGCGGCGGCGGGCTCCCAGCGCCCGCGTTGGAACCCAAGCAAAGCGCTTCTTCCGCGTCCCCTTCTTCTGGGTGTTTAGGTTTTTCCCACACGGCAAGAAGGCAGCGCTGGCTTTTTTCTTTTTCTATCTTTGCTCCCTCTCTCCCACTGTCTCTCTGTCCCCCGAGGCTTCGGCTTCTGCGCTGCTGCCCCTTCGTTCCTCGAGCTCCGAAGGCGAGAGTGAGCTCCTCCGAGTCGCCGCTCTCGCGCTATAAACGCCGCCCCCCCTTTCCCTCCTCGGCAGCGCGCGCGCTGGTTGGGTGGCGCCGCTGTCACTTAAGGCGCACCTCGCTCCCGGAGACAGGCGCCCCTCGCCCGAAAGGGGCGGGACAAGGACAAGGAGGGAGGGAGGGAGAAGGAGGCAGGTAGCGCGCGCCTCGCAGCACAGGAGCGCGCAAAAGGGGGGGGCACCCCGAAAGAGGCAAAGAAGGGAAAGAAAAGTCGCGTTCAGATCTAGACACATGTGTGTCTGTATATGTATATGTATATGTATAGGACCATAGCCAGAAAAATATTTCGGCGGTGGGAGGGGTTGAAACTTTTTTTTTTAGTTAATCATGATGAATAGTTCTCCATAACACAAAATAATTTAGAAATCAGGCTCCATCGATAAACTTCAGTGAACACTCAAGACATAAACTTCAGTGGACACTCATGGGGATTTGGTTAACCAGTTAAAATTCATGAGTAAACCCAATTTTTTTTAAAAAATTCGGGGGGGATCGAACCCCTAACCCGCCACCTGGCTATAACCCTGTATATACTGTATATACAGTAGAGTCTCACTTATCCAAGCTAAACGGGCTGGCAGAAGCTTGGATAAGCGAATATGTTGCATAATAAGGAGGGATTAAGGAAAAGCTTATTAAACATCAAATTAGGTTATGATTTTACAAATTATGCACCAAAACATCATGTTTTACAACAAATTTGGCAGAAAAAGCAGTTCAATATGCAGTAATGTTATGTTGCAATTACTGTATTTACGAATTTAGCACCAAAATATCACGATATATTGAAAACATTGACTACAAAAATGGCTTGGATAATCCAGAAACTTGGATAAGCGAGGCTTGGATAAGTGAGACTCTATATTGTGTTGTCGAAGGCTTTCATGGCACGAATCACTGGGTCGCTGTGAGGTTTCCGGGCTATATGGCCATGCCCTAGAAGCATTCTTTCCTGACGTTTCGCCCACATCTATGGCAGGCATCCTCAGAGGTTGTTGAGGTCTGTTGGAAACTAAGCAAGTGGGGTTTATATATCTGTGGAATAACGTCCAGGGTGGGAGAAAGAACCTTGTCTGCCTGAGGCAAGTGGGAATATTGTAAGTGATCACCTTGATTAGGACTGAAAAGCCTTGCAGATTCAGAGCCTAGCTGATTCCTGCCTGGGGGAATCACTATGTCGGGCTACACAGATAAAGCGAATGAAATCCACAAGCATGTGGACCATTTCAACAGAAGGCTGGAAACCATGAAAATGAACAAAATCTGGCTACCAGTATTGAAAAACTCTAAAATCAAGACAGTAAATAAAGAACAACACTCAGAAGACAGGGGAAATCCAGACAGGAATCAGGGCCTGTTAACACCTCCCAACAAAGGATTCCCCCAGGCAGTAAACAGCCATACCTTGACGCTGAATGCTAATCAAGGTGGCCAATTGAAACATTCACACCTGACTCAAACAGGCAATAGTTCTTTCTCCTATCCCGGACTTTCCACAGATATATAAACCCCACTTGCCTAGTTTCCAACAGACCTCACAACCTCTGAGGATGCCTGCTATTGATGTAAGCGAAACGTCAGGAGAGGATGCTTCTGGAACATGGCCATACAGCCAGGAAAACTCACAGCAACGCTGTGATTCCAGCCATGAAAGCCTTCGACAGAACAGAAAGATTTTTGCTTGCCTGCTAGCCCGAGTAGCCTGCCTGCGACCCCTGCTGCAGCCCTCGCCTTTCTCCTGGATCCTTGGGAATCAGCCCCATTGACCTCAACGGGATTGCACTCAAAGGGACTTATTGATTTGCTCAGCTGGAAAGGGAAGGTGGCGGCTGGGACCCCCCGCGGGTCTTCCTTGACTTTTTGGAGGCCCTCCAAAGGCGGCCTTTATTCTCATAATCTCCCGATGGATGTGCAGCCCCCCGCCCCGCGTGTCCTTTGCTTTTACGGGCCCCCTCTGGCCGTAGCTGTTTCCCGGCTTGACCCCGATATAGCTCGGCCTCTCCTGCGGAGCCGAGGCCTAAAATGGAGTCCCTAAAGACGAAGAGCGAGAAAGGCCGCGGGAGGGAAAGGAAAGGAAGCTGGCTGGCTTCGCGGGCGCCATCCATAGAGCCACAGCGCCCACTAGCGGCGGATGCGGAAAGCGCAGGCGCTCGGGGGAAACCGGCTCGGAAGAAAGATCCTGACGCTGCTTTCCCTTGAAGTTTTTCAAACTGATTCATTCATTCTTGCGTCTCCCGAAGGCGGGACGAAGTTGGATGACGAGCAGCCTTCGATCTCTTCTCCTAAGGAAATAAAACCCGAACCTGAACTAAATGCGTCCTATAAATTATGAATTACAAAAGTAATGGGTTTGAGACCCGGGATTATCTCAATGTAATGCCTGGCCAGGTATCAAAACCGTCACATAATTGCTCTGCAAGATGCGAAAGGTGCGCTTTTATCTAAAACTAGGTATGCTCTTAGGGCAATTCATTTAAAAACAAGTGCTACCAATGCCGAAGGCTTTCATGGCTAGAATCCCTGGGTTGCTGTGAGTTTTCCGGGCTGCATAGCCATGTTCCAGACCAGAAGCATTCTTTCCTGACGTTTCGCCCACGTCTATAGCAGGCATCCTCAGAGGCTGTGAGGTGTATTGGAAACTAGGCAAGTGGGGTTTATATATCTGTGGAAGGTCCAGGGTGGGAGAAAACTCTCGTCTGTTGGAGGCCAGTGTGAATGTTGCCATTTAAAAAGGTAAAGGTTTTCCCTTCCGTTAAGTCCAGTCATGTCTGACTCTGGGGGTTGGTGCTCCTCTCCATTTCTAAGTCAACGAGCCGGCGTTGTCCATAGACACCTCCAAGGTCATGTGGCCGGCATGACTGCATGGAGCACCGTTACCTTCCCGCCGCAGTACCTATTGATCTACTCACATTGGCATGTTTTCGAACTGCTAGGTTGGCAGAAGCTGGAGCAACAGCGGGTGCTCACTCCGCTCCCGGGATTTGAACCTGGGACCTTTCGGTCTGCAAGTTCAGCAGCTCAGTGCTTTAACACACTTTGCCACCGGGGCTCCGGTATGTTGCCATTAGCCACCATAATTAGCATTGAACAGCCTTGCAGCTTCAAGACCTGGCTGATTAATGCCTGGTGGAATTCTTACTTACCTACATAAAAACTCTAACCATCACCAAGGTCAAAAAAGAAGCACAATCAAAGCCCTGGCGGACCGAACAAAAAGAATCTGTAAACCCCATCTCCTCCAAGGGGAACTGAACCACCTAAACTGGGCTTTATAGGCTAATGGATACTCCACCACAGACATCAGAAGAGCTGTAAGGCCAAGAGCAAGCCAGGAGAGTAAAGACAAAGATCCACCCAGAGGAAAGGTGTTCTAACATACATCAAGGCAACTACTGACCAAAAAGGGAAGCTGATGAAGAAACACAACATACAAACTACTACCGACCCCCTAAGAAAATCCTACAAATGCTATGTTCAGTGAAGGACAAGAGGGATCCCCACACCTCTGCAGGAGTCTACCGTATACCATGCAGCTGTGCACAAGTCTACATAGAGACCACAAAACACAGCGTCCAAACACGAGCCAAAGAACATGAGAGGCACTGCAGACTAACTCAGCTGGAGAAGTCAGCCAGAGCAGAGCACTTCATGAACCAACCTGGACACAGCATATTATTAGAGAACACAGAAATGCTGGACCACTCCAACAACTATCATGTCAGACTACACAGAAAAGCCATTGAAATCCACAAGCATATGGACAATTTCAACAGAAAGGAGGAAACCATGAAAATGAACAAAAATCTGGCTATCAGTATTTTAAAACTCTAAAATCAGAACAGTAAATAAGGAATAACACTCTGAAAACAGGAATTCCAGACATGAATCAATCAGGGGCAGTTAACACCTCCGAACCAAAGATTCCTGCAGGGAGGAAGAAGCCAGGACATGAAGCTGGTAAGGCCATTAATGCTAATCAAGGTGATTAATTACAGCATCCGCAGTATTAATATTAGTATTAAAAAGAACTCTAAAATCAGGATAAATAAAGACCACTCAGAAAACAGGGGAATTCCAGACAATGAACACTCAGGGCCAGCTAACACCTCCCAACAAAGAATTCCCCCAGGCAGGAAGCAGCCAGGCTTTGAAGGCTATTCAATGCTAATCAAGGTGGCCCATTGCAACATTCACACTTGCCTCAAACAGACAAAAGTTCTTTCTCCCACCCTGGACATTATTCCAGCAAGCACAGGCTACCAACTTTCTCAACACGATTTTTTTTTCTCCTCGGGCGTTTCGAGCGCCTGAAACCAGAGAAAAGGGCGGGAAAAAATATTTTAAAGTACATTTATGGGTGGAAATTGAATCTTTTCCTGGAATTACAACGCCGCGAAAAAGTTCTTTGCCGAAGTATCAATGAATACTTTCTGGACAATGAAATTGTGTTGCTACAAAGAGAGATTCTTCAAAGAAAAAGGAGCGACCGGAAAGAATGTGACGGGGGCTTGTCGGGTTTTGATTTTCAGAAAGAAAAAGTGTCGTTTCTTTTGGGATGAAATTGAGAGAAAGCCCCCCCCCCCCCCCGAAGCATTGTGACTCCGAATTGGCGCAACTTGGCCGGAAGCAGCGCCTCCTCGTCGCCTTCCTGGGCTTTGGGAGTTTAGGGCGCATCTACTCTGTAGAATTAGTGCAGTTTGACACCCCTTTAACTGCCTTGGCTCAATGCGATGGACTCTTGGGAGTGGCCGCTATTTAACTGGCATGCAAACGGGCTCAGGGAAGTCCAGAATGGTTTTGTTTTTCACACTCCGATAAGGAATATGAGGAAGCATTTAAAGTATTTGCGAATGTCCCGAAAGGTGTCCTTTCAAACAGTTTTCTCTTTGAGACCAAGACGTGAGGGATCATATGCCCCGCCGTTGTTTGCTTTTCTTTCCTCGGAAAAAGAAGGAAAAGGGGAGAGAAGGCGAGCAGACTCGGCGGTGGCGATTTCCAGGCTATTTCTGCCTCCTTCCCTCCAGCCCAAGCCGCTTCTGGTCCAGGAGGAAGTATTTTTAGCCCCTCGGGGCTATTTTAGGCTTTCCAGATGCGAAGGGAGAGTCTTCCTCCTCCTTTGACAAGATTGACCCTGATTCCGGAGTGGGGGAAAAAAAGAGAGAGAGGCGAGGAGGGAAGCTTATCCTCTCTCTCTCTCTCTCTCTCCCCGGCCACCCAATGCCAAACCCCATAGTTCCGGATCAGCACTCATTTGGGAAATGTTTGTGCTGCTGTCCTGTTCCTGAGGGCCCATCTTCAGTACACAGTAGAATTAATGCAGTGGGTTGCTGTGAGTTTTCCAGGCTGTATGGCCATGTTCCGGAAGCATTCCTCCTGATGTTTCGCTCACATCTGTTGCAGGCATCCTCAGTGGTGTAAGGTCTGTTGGGAACTAGGCAAGTGGGGTTTCTATATCTGTGGAAAGAACTCTTGTCTGTTGGAGTCAGGTGGGAATGTTGCAATTGGCCACCTTGATTAGCATTCAATAGCCTTTCACCTTCAAGGTCTGGATGCTTACTGCCTGGGGGAATCCTTTGTTGGGAGGTGTTAGCTGCCCCTGATTGATTAGTGCCTGGAATTGCTCTGTATTCTGAGTGTTGTTCTTTATTTACTGCCCTGATTTAAAGGTTTTTTTAATAGTGGTAGTCAGATTTATTTATTTTTCTTCATTTTCATGCTTTTCTCTTTTCTGTTGAAATTCTAACTCAACCAGAGAAGTCAGCCATAACAGAGCACTTCGTGAACCAACCGGGACACAGCATATTATTTGAGAACACAGAAATGCTGGAACACTCTAACAACCACTATGTCAGATTACACAGAGAATCCATTGAAGTCCAAAAGCATGTGGACAATTTCAATAGAAAGGGTGAAACCATGAAAATGAACACAATCTGGATACCAGTATTTAAAAAACTCTAAAACCAGGACAGTAAATAAAGAGCAAGACTCAGAAAACAGGCGAATTCGAGGCAAGAAACAAGCAGGGACAGCTAACACATCCCAACAAAGAATGCCCCCAGGCAGGAATCGGCCAGGCTTTGAAACTTCAAGGCTTTTCAATGCTAATCAAGGTGATAAATTACAACATGCACACCTGCCTCAAGCAGACTATTTATTTATTTATTTACAGTATTTATATTCCGCCCTTCTCACCCCGAAGGGGACTCAGGGCGGATCACATTACACATATGAGGCAAACATTCAATGCCTTGACATAGAACAAAGACAAAGACAAACGCAGGCTCCGAGCTGGCCTCGAACTCATGACCTTTTGGTCAGAGTGGTCTCAGCTGGCTGCTCAACAGCTTGCGCCACTGCCCGAGCCTAGAGTTCTTTCTCCCATCGTAGATCTTCCACAGATATATAGACCTCACACGCCTAGTTCCCAACAGACCTCACAACCTTTGAGGATGCCTGCCATAGAATGCTTTTGGAACATGGCCATACAGCCCGGAAAACTCACAGCAACCCAGTGATTCCGACCATGAAAGCCTTCGACAATACATCGAAGGCTAAAAACTTTGCAAAAAGTACAACTCCTAGAATGCCAAAGCATTGAGCCACGCAGTATCAAACTGCATTCATTCTGCAGTGTAGATGCACACCGTGGGGCTTCCACGGGCGTCAAAGGGGCCCTCGGCGAGGCCCACGTTTCCTCCAGGGAGCCCCATTTCCCAAGACCCGAGGACGCTTTTCTGAAAATAGTCCAGAGTTTCGGAGTCGGTCTTTTATCCCGTCAAGGACGGGAATCCGAGCCAGAAACATCCACTTTTGGGATAAGCAGCACCTCTCATGGACTTCTTCATATCCTCAAAACTAGACGGCAGTGATCCACAATAATAGGATCTAAAATGAAATCCATAGGAACCACAACCAGAGACAGATTCTTCAATCCGTGGAACATATGGTAGTTTTACTCAAAGTTGGGGGGGGGGGGGGTTGCCGCTTCTTGCCTTCTTCCTTGCTAATAATTTTGTAGACTGGTTCAACAGATTTTAAAAACAGTCCTCCTGACTGTTGAATGTGTTTGTGCGACCTCGTGGGCCATTTTGTTCAATCCCCGGATACTTTCTGGGGATCCCTGGCTTAGGAGAAGCAAAATATCCGAAACGCTTTTTGTGTGTGTGTGTGTAAAAGAATGCTTTCAATGGCGCCCAATTCTATGAGCGTCATTTTCTCTCACTTTCTCTCTTGCTCGATCCTTTCTGTTCAGGTACCTCTCTCTCTCTCTCTCTCTCTCTCTCTCTCTCTCCCCCTCCCTCTCCGCCCCTCGCCAATTATACTTTCCCTTCTTTTGAAGAGTTCTTTCTCTGGGAAAAGAAACCCGAGTCCTAGTGTCTCTCTCCGCCGCCGATACACGGACTTGGGGCGGTTTCCCTGACAGCCGGGCTGCCTGCCAAAGACTTGGCCTTCTCTCTGAGACGCACTCGATCTCCGATGTCTACCCATCCCGGAGATCTTGCCGGGTTCCCAGGGGGATCCAGGGATCCGGCATCGCAAAACTATCCACTCTGGGGCCGCACGTCGCGGGGAGAACCGGTCAAGTCGGCTCGAGGAGGAGGAATTGGAGTTGGAGGGCTTTCTGTCAATAAAATTTTGCTTCTGTTGGAAGTTTTCTTTCCTTTTTTAAAACTGGAGTCCCAGGCAGTGTGTGCCTTGAAGTTATGGAAACCCCATGAGTTTCCTGGTTTTTTTTAGGCAAGGGACCTTACCCTGAAATACAGGGTGTTTCAAAAAGATGGACCCAGTTTGAAATCACTCTTTCCGAAACCATGAAACACCCATGAAAGAAACCCTCACTGCTGGAAAGAGTAGGGCAGAGGGTTTGAAATGATTCCCTCTGAATGTCTCTTCCAGCACACAAACAGCCTCTAGCATCAGTTATCTGCAACATAAGGCATCATGAGATATTCTCAGTTTGCAGTTCTTAGGCCCCTTCTACACCGCTGAATAAAATCCCACATTTTCTGCTTTGAACTGGGCTATATGGCAGTGTGGACTCATAACCAGTTCAAAGCAGGTATTGTGGGATTTTCTGCCTTGATATTCTGGGTTATATGGCTGTGTGGAAGGGCCCTCTGATTTGTTTCTGGCTCAAAATAGTTAATAAAACCTGACAACGCACCGTAAACTATTTGTAACTTCTTGTGTAATTGTAACATGTTGTCATCCTGAAACATACCACTTTGAAATTGGGCCCATAATTTTGAAACACCCTACAGCACTTGGCCTCCCATCCAAGTACTAATCAGAGCTAACCCTGCTAAGCCCCCAAGATGTCACAGGATCTGGCACCTCCAGGGTATTCAGGCTCCGAACCTACTCAGTGTTGTTGTGATCTATCTGAAGTTTTCTAACAATCAAAAAAGGGTTGATTTCCATTTCCATTTCCATTTCCATACTCTGCCCCTGCAGTTAAAGGCCTTTCCTTGCCTACGCATCACACCTTGTCTTTGCAGGTTAAACGAACCAAGTGATCAAGGCAACTCTGCCGGGACCTTGCTCAGCCAGCAATTCTGGGTCAGAAGCACCAGCTACGAATCATTCTTGTCTGGGTGCTTCCTCTAAAGTCACTGGCTATGCTTTGAAATTAAAAGTGTTTATGGGATTCAGCAAATTTGCTTTCCTTCATCTGAGAATGAAGTAACTTCAAATCAGGGTGTCATACAGAGAGAGAGCATGGAACCTCCCTCTGGAAGGGAGGCACCGTTTTTACTTCCATTCCAAGGTAAAATAAGGGATGTGTGCAACCTTTTTTTTAAAAAAGAAGCTTTGAATACAATCCCTGGGACTGACTATCCAGTTTTTTGGCAGCATCAGTGAAATAGGATCCAGGCCAGTTACTTTGCTGGTTAACCTTTGGCTGCTAAACCTACATGCATCTGTACAGACACTCACTTTTCTGTTTTGCTTTGGAAATCAGGTCAGCCTCTGATTGTTCTGGATTCCCAAATCCATCAGCAGCCTCTGTCAGGAACACCTTTTGGCTTTTCAATGCCCTTCTCTTGAACATAACAGTATGATCCACCTTAAATAGGTTTCCCTCTGAAAGATGGAGGAGCAAAAATATTGCCAGTTTGCTCAATCTAGCCATTGTGTTCAATGAGACTTGGGGCACCTGCACTGTAGAATTAATGTTGTTTTATACCATTTGAAAGGTGAGGCATTGGCACACTTTGGCAGAAAGTGAAAGGCATTTCAAGCAATAGCTCCCACGTTTCCATAGCACAGAGACACTGTAGTTAACGTGAGGTCAACTGCATTAATTCTACGTTGATGCGCACTGCTTTTTCACATTGGGCTTTTGCAAGCACACACCAGCAGGAGCCAGGGCTAGATGCCACCTAAATTGAAGCTGCTTGGTCCCAAGTAAGGAGAGAATGACAACTTTTAAAAAAATGAGGATCATGTTAAAAGCCTCCACTATTGCAGGCCTAGGAAAATTCCACAGAAAGTGTCTGGGAAATAAGTTTAAGGAAGGCAGCTGCTCCTGGGAATGACCCACAAAACAGGAAAGGAAAGGTCAGCAACTGAAAAATAATAAATTACAAAAGAATACTCCCTTTTGATACAGCACAGAGTAAATTTCCCATCAACTACCCTTAGCCAGTTTCCTTCCTTAGTTCATCAGTCGAAACAGAGGCATAAAAAGTTAATCAATATTAGTTTTTTCAGACTTATTCTTCAGATGGCAATTGTTTCCTTGTCTGGGAACAACTGCATTAATCTGAAGGTTCCTTGGCAGGTATCCATATTATTTTGATACCATTATATGAAAACCAAGCACTGCTGTCAGGACACCATCCCACTCTTCCATGTCAGCCAATAGGGAAAAATGAACATAGGAAATATAATGATAGAACCAATCAACTGCCCATTGCAAACTGCAGCAATGTACCATGAAACAGAACCCACCTCCAAAGGAATCCAAGTCATCTTTTTCCAAACCCTTATTTTTGTTCTTCATGTCAGCTCTAATTTACAGTAGCCCTATCAGGGTGTTTTCTTGGTAAGAATGCTTTCTTGGGAGAAATATCCTGAAAGAGTTCAAGAATTGACACAGCAGTCTTAAACATTTTCAGTGTACCTTTCCTTTTATCATGAAAATCCAAGAAAGAATAGGAAAGTCCACATATATTTGGTGATTGGACCACTTTGTTGTCTTGTTTGTGAAGTGACATTTTCATTTGACTACATAAAACATTTGTCAAATTGTGAAGCATCCCTCCTGTGCTAGATTAAAAACATAAGGACAATTTCTCTAATTACTGTTCTTATTGCATTTGTTGTTCTTAGGTGCCTTCTTGGCAGGGATTTTTTCAGAGGGGTTTGCCACTGCCTTTCTGTTGCCAAGAGTGTGGCTTGCCCCATGTCACTCAAAATACAGTTTCTGGTTCACAGCAGATTTCAACTCCGATCTTCTAATGCTCTAGTCCAATACTCAAACTACTAAACTGTCCTTGCTCTTAGATCATACTTTCTTGGTTGAGCAGGCACTTGCAATCAACTTATTTTTATTCACAGGGAGCAATAAGTTCACGGTGGTCTACTGTTGGTGGGTTTGCTACGTCTCAAAGACCACTATGCAAAAACCAAGACTTTCTTCTTTTAGCAGAAGCTGCAAAATTATACAATACCCTTCTTCCAGTGTGGCATCTGTTCTTAGAACAGTTATGTTCTGTGTGTATACTAGCTGCTGTTATGGAATAGTTTCATTGTTACAATTTTGATATGTTGATACTTCACTTAAATCAGATACCCATTCCAATACAGTTTTTCCTTTAAGTATTCTATAAAGAAAAAAAAGGCAACTTAGCAAATTGTATGTTCTGGGATCCATGCCACGTCTTTTGATGATCAGAAAGACTGCTCACTGGGATTCTGATTGAATGCAACATTTCTGTTGATGGAATGGAGGTGATTTTGCAGATTACTCCCTTAGCCTGCATCAACCCCATATACCCGCTGAAAGTCTGCTCTGGGATGGTGGGTGCATAGAAATGGAGGAAGAAGAGGCAAAATACAATTATTGCTCTTGTTTCAAGACCATCCTAAGCAAAACTCAGGGAGCACTTGCATAAGTATAAACCAATTTCAGATCTAAACTGAATATGTTTATGAGTCTATGTACATTTCCACGCATTTACTATCCGTCCCTCTACAATATACTGCAATCACATTCTTCATTTAAACCAGTATTTGTCAAACTGTGCCCCTCCAGGTGTTTTGGACTTCTGATCCTAGAAATCCCAATAAGCTTATCAGCTGTTGGGAATTGTGGGAGCTGAAGTCTGATATAAACTGTATCAGGACTCATAGATTAAAGCAAATTACTGAGACTTGAAAAAGCTTGACATTTCATGGAATGTTTTGCTAGAATTTAAATAAATGTAGGTGGAAGTAAGAACAGCACAATGCTTAGAGTAGTATTAATTTATTATAAACATTCTCAAAGGTATTGACTGTTCAATGGCATATTTCATCATTATCTTTTCATTTTGTATTCTGGGCAAGCAAAACAGGAAGCTGCTCCAGATCTGGGCCACAGACTGGAAACCTGGCACAAAGGATATTACATATTTGCAAAACTAGAAGGGCACCATTACTATTTGAACCATTTTTCTTCAAATACTGAAATAAGATATTAAAAACAAACCATGATTTCTTCAGATCTAGTAGATATAGTACATGACAGCTGAGCAAAACTCCATAACAGTTATGTTAGACGGATGGACCCTTAAGCCAGGCATAAAAATGGGGAATTGGCAAAACCAAGCAGGATCCAAATGGTCTGTGGCTAGAATTATTAGCACATAGCACCTGCTTTCAGCACAAACTTCATTTGTTTTTATCATTACAGTATCAATGAAAACTGCTTTCATTACAAAATTATTGTAATGACCGAATTGCAAGACTTGCCATGCCAAGAAGTAAGTGCTTCACACAGCATAGATCAATTCTACAGATCTGGTATTACACACCATGACTATAACAGTGAACATATTCAGGATCACAGAAGTAATTATATTTGGATTTGAGGGGGAGGGCAAAGGGGGGGAAAAGTAAAGAGCAAATAACTGTGAACCTTTTTTTAGAAACCCAAGAAATTTTTGACTTATTCTTTAAGTACTGAATGCCATAAAATTGCTTTTAAAAATGAAGAAAGTTTCAAAAGGTATGGACATATCATGAACCAGAAATTCCTGTAGTCAAACATGAAACAAATTGCCTGAGAGAGGGAGAGGGAGAGAGGGGAAAAAAAGACTGCTGATAAATAAAAGCTCAATTAAAATAAAACCACAACTGAACCAAAAACAGCCACTTAACAGCAGAACTGTAGCAGTTGCAAATGTATGTGAAAGCCTGGAACTGAAAGTATGAAAAAAAATACTGGTGATCTTCATACAACTATGCTTAGTATGCTTTTGAATCAGGGAAAATAGATTTCTTTTCATAACATAAACATACATGCACTAAAAAAAATACTTAAACATATGAATTTAAGACTTCACTTTATTCAGCAAATTAATTTATTTACACAATTGGGAATGCTGGTTGAATTTTATCAGTGGAATAAAAACAATTCTAGCAGATACAATACTGAACTCCCTTTACACATCTCCAGAAACACTGACCAACGTTTTCCTTACCTGTATCAGGAACATCAAGCACAACAGTGGGATAGCATCATTAGACACTGATATAACACACCACTGAGGATCCAGTATACTGTGGGAATTTACCAATACTTTTGCCGAACTTAAAAAAAAATTCAGCAAAACCAGCATTAATAGTTAACATCAGAGTATAACTCTGAGATCAGAGGGTCAGTAAAAACCTTATCAGACCATACATAATTTATAAAGTGACCTGATCTACATCAAGCCATTTTATTGCAGAACCAAAACAAGATGAGATTAGATTATTTAAGAAGTCAATGATCTGATAAGGATCTAACTCAATTGAGATTAAAATAAGAGATGCAGAGCACAGCCCCTATTAGAACAAGCTAACTTTTCAGATGTCCAAAAAGAAAAAAAATCACAAAAGAAAATAAAAAAACACTTCAACATGAAGCTACTATACAAAGTTTGTTTCATTTTCCATGAGAGTTCAGAGCTGAAATTTAATCCTGACTCTTTAGTGAGAATGACAGTTTGGGCCTAGATTTTCCCTTGCCTAGGATAATTTTTTGTTCTTCCTTTTGCTGACGTTGTCTTTCTTGTTCTAGTTTCATCCTTTCCTCATGAATTTTTCTTTGCTCTTCAACAATTTTCAATTGTTCTTCAGCCTGTAACACAAAAGTAGTCGAATTTAGATAATGCATTTCCTTAAAATAGCACATAAATTTTCCCATCATCTGTTGCTCCAACATTAATACTCAAAAGATACTGTACTGGAAAACGTATCTGCCAAGAATATTAAATGCTATATAACTAAATGATTTAACAACAGCTGAAAACAAAATAGATGGGTTTATTTTTATAACTAGAGATCAAACTAACATTATGAAATCTTAAAACTCAGAACTCAAGACTGAACCACTCAATTTTTTATTGCTGCAGTATGCTGCCATGGATACTATTTTGGGTGGCTGAAAGTGATGTCGCATCACTTCCAGCTACCAATGGAGTTAGTTAGTTCTGTCTGTCTGTCTGTCTGTCTGTCTGTCTGTCTGTCTTTCTTTCTTTCTTTCTTTCTTTCTTTCTTTCTTCTTTCTTTCTTGGATGTTTCTGTGGAATGGAGAGCAACATTTTAAAACCTCCCCCCCCACCCGCTAGCTGCTTTTGGATTAACTTTTTAAAAGACTTTTGTCCCCTGGAGTTTGCGGGCATCCAAAGAGCCTAAAAATATTGCTTGACTGAAATATCACACACTTTCCACTCCAGCTCTAAGAAAACACATAATTTTGAAGTTCTTCTCATTACACTTCCAAGGCATTCGCTTTTTGAAAAAGCTGGTTTTCACAGTAATAGAATATGCATTACAAAAACAGCGCAACTGCAAAGATAATTAAGAAATGTCTTCCTGCAGTGATGGCATGTCTTAAGACTGAGGTTTTGCTAGAATCTGCAGAACAAGCAGGTAAGATCTCAGAAACAAGTTTAAAAATGAACAAGATCTAAAAGGTCTAAAGATGCTTTTGCAGTATGCAGAAAAACTCTTTTATACCAAGCAATGTACATGAAAAATGTGAAGCCAATTCCAAGCATATTCTGTTCACACAAACACTTGGACAAAATTGAAAACTGCTGTTACACAAAACTGTGCAACCCACCACAAACACTTATTCAAGCATATATGGAACAGAAATACTGCTTGATCTATTTCACTGCCCATTCAGAGCAACTTTGGACACTTGCCCAATCTTGTACAGCCAAGTTTTGGAAATCCTAAGAGCAGAGACCTATGACCCTCACCCCAATAACATACAATCCAGCATAGAGTCAAATGCTCTTAAATAACTGGTTACAACTGTCTAAGTTAATGGTTCTTAACCTGTGGATTCCCAAGTGTTTTGACCTACAACTCCCAGAAATCCCAGCCAGTTTACCAGCTGTGAGGATTTCTGGGAGTTGAAGGCCAAAGCATCTGGGTACACGCAGGTTGAGAACCACTGGTCTAAAGGTTCTTAACACAATGCTTGGCTGTACTCCATATTTATTCCACCACATGAATACGACTTCTACTTACCAATTTAGCTTGTGCTTCTGCGATTTTTCGATTATTCTCTTCTAGTATTCGTTCTAGCTCCTCACGCTTTGCACGCTCTTCCTCCTAAACGGGAGGACAGGGTAAGATGTTAGAAAAGTAACATACTCACTCACCCATCTGCACTAGTCTTCCTAGGAATTTCTGTGAACTGATTTAAAGGGGCAGCTTTATAGCCACCATCTTTGTCTTTCAAACAGCAAACGGTGCAGCCACTACAATTGGTCTCTAGTGCTAAATTTAAATCATCCCTCCCAGTCCAAACAGCAACCAACTAAACCCTCCCTAATCAGAGACTCCTCACCAGTTATTACTAGTATTTTAATATCACACAAATCAACAAGGACAACTACAAAAACTGGATAGTATTTACCAAATTAAAAGAGTAATATATAAAATATAAATAAAGTGAATAGTTTGTCTCACCAATCATGTATACCTACGTATTCTTTACCTATACTCCTTTAATCAGCATTAAAAGTTGAATATTTACTGTCTTGTCCAGTGTCCTGCAGAGTGTGCTCCTCGGCTGCCATACGCGCCAGCTTCCTCTTTAAAATGATTTGTACTGTTAGCTTGGCAATGCCTGCATCAGCAGCTCAACCATTTATAAAGAAACAACATACAAGGAAGGCTGAGCTGAGGAATGCAGATGTTTACGGTAAGAAGGAACAAAAATTATATAAAACATTCCTAAGCAAACAATTAATAAGAAAAAATACATTTACTGTTAGTGAAAAGTACAAATGGTAATCCATATTCCGTGGAACTATGGGTTTCCTTCGTGGGCAACTGGGACTGAATATCCTATAGTGTGACAAGCTTAAAGACAGTATCAAACTGTCTTTTTACAATTTAAACTGGATTCAAAAGTCCAGGGAAAATCAGAAATGGAAATCAAATCTGAAACTGAGTTTCCTTTATAAGTTTAAAGAAATTCCATTATGCAAACCATAAGATTCAAGAGTAATTTCAGTAACCAGGATGAAATTCAAGTTACCTTATTTTTTGGAAGTTGTTATAATTATCCTGAGGTTTGCACAAAAATATAGTTAATAGGAACAACATGTGTAGAAAAACCTTCTTGCTATGTCTAGTCACCAGCTATAAGTTGGCACCCTTCACTCCAGGAATTCAGGATTATGTTGTGTAGTAAAAGTCCTGAGGAGATCAGTCACTATCATATTTGCTCGCTGCTGTTTCATTATCAACTTTTGGAAATGGGGAATGTTTTAGACTATTATTTTACCAAAATCCATTGCACTAAGATGTTGTTTAAATAATTGACATCAGAAATAATTTAATAGCTGCTTAAAGCCAAAATTTTGATTTGCAAAAATTAACCTGAATTTACAGCACATGCAATTATTTTTTTATTTTAAACATGCTGTATCATAACAAAAATTATGAAGGGGAAAATGATCTTACTGAAGCTTCTCTCCTAAATAACTATAATAACTCAGATCCCCAAACAGGAAAAAAGGAGTGAGTTGTCAGAATAGTCTGACAACTATTTTCATAAAAATTTAAAAGGAATGCAACTTCAGAATTTTAGGATCCTGGAGTGATTAGTGCTAGCAAGCATTAAAATCTCCAGTAGCAAGTTACTGTCTCACAGAAAGACATTTTCAGCTTCTGCTCCAGCTGCTGACAGAAGAAGTCACATGTTTAGCTCAACGTCAGACAAGGACAACCTGCTCTTTTACAACTCTCTAGTCTAGAGAAAAAGAAGGAGTTGTTAGTAGTCACTGAAAAAAATGGATCTCATGAATCTGGCATAAGCCTTTAGTGAAGAAAGTGAACAGGATCAGAGTCCCAGAATTAGTCCACTGTGTTTTCAGAAAGAATGCATGATTGCCTTAAAGGGAGAGCAATAAAATCTACTTTTAAAAGCAGTACTGCAGCTCAGTGCTGGACCCTGCTTTTAATTTCTCCCACTGACTAAAGGCATGAAGCCTCTTACAGTCTAGGTAAAAACAAACAAAGGAAGGATACATTGTTACAAATTGTTTAACCCATTCCCCCAATAAGAAAGGACTGTGGATATATCCTGCAGCCATGGCAAAAGTTTCAAACAGTTCTCAAATATGTAGGTCAGTTCCATTAAAATTCAAGTATCCTTGCACAGGTTTTAGGAGAATAACTGTTTTAGGTATCAGTGAGTTCCTCTGAATAGGTTAGAAATTAGGTTTCGTAGCAATGCAAGTTTACACAAGAAGGGAATTAGATTTGCTGTATTCCATCTCCTTCTGAACGCAACAGGAGGCACAACCCAACACTGAAAGTTTTGCCATGGACTGTTTCTACTTTCCAAACGACCGAGCGTTACCTCTCTAGCCTTTTGTGCTGCTAGTTCAGCTTGGCGCTGTCGCTCGAGTTCTTCGAGCAACTGTTTTTCCATGATGCGCTTAGCCTCCTCCACCCTGCGGAGAACTTCCCGCTCAATCTCATCTTTCCGTTTCTCTAGTTCTTCTTCCACTCGCTTTGCTACAAGCTCTTCAACTCTTCTGGCTGTCTCTTCTTCAATGAGCTTCTCTTCTATTTCTTGCTGTCGGCTGAAAAGACAGAAATACTATGTCAAGAATTATTATCCCCTTAAAAATGTCAATTTACACTTATTCAGATACATCAGTATTAACACGCAAAATACCGCACATCACTATGCCTGTAATATACATGTAGTCATATAAAAGTAGAAATACTCTTATATTTGATGTCATGTTACTGCCCCCAGCAGCATGAGTGTTTAATTCGAAGAATACTATTAACACAAAATACTGTAGAAACATAAAATTCTATTCCTGCTTAACATACAATCTAACGTCATGAAAATGTTAACAGTGTTCTCACGTTCTCACTATTAGAGCATAATTATCTTTAATTAATTTCATTAGAATTATTATATGTATTTATGCTACAATAGAGAGCCCCGCAAACTATCATTTTTACAGCAACAGAGAAGCATTTCAAGCAATTGTAAAAGCACAAACCTTTATTAAGGTCACTATGTAAGAAAGCCTACACAACTGGATAAAAATACAGATTTGGTAAAAAAAAAAAAAAGCTTCTGGCTACAGAGGATTCAACAGCAGCAGCAGCAGAAAAAAGGACATCACAAGCCAGAGGCATAATGTTTGCCGATTTGAACACTGCCATGTAATTTATATGTCATCTATTTGAATCTAGCAGATGTTTAGCAATCATAAGATGGGTTTTTCAACCTGATATGATGGAACAGGAACCCAGAATAATATTCGTTCTTAACCAGGTGTTAGAAACCACTGGAGGAAAAGTTCACTAATGGTGCATTCTAATCTCTAGTAAATAACAGCTTTACATTTTATCCTCTTTCTTTGCAACCATGAGGGTCAGAAACATTAGGAACCTTTCTGAATCGTTAAACACTTAGCTCAACTGATTGTACGAGAAGCCTATGCCGAAATCCTGCCTATTTAAAATTAATTACATATGATTAACTTTTATGGGTATTATGCTGAATCCAAATTTAGTACAGTTAGAAGTTGAAGAGTATTCCTCATATAGGAGGAATTCCCACATGAGTATCTCATGCTGTTAGCCAAGTCCCTTACCTCTAAATTTAAAGTACACATGGAGTATTTAGAATAGTAAAAGTAAAGTGGAAAGCATTTTCCTGTCATCATACATGTTGCACAACTTAGGAGATATTTTTGCATCTGCTGTCCAGACCTAGATCCCTTTGGGATGTTCTTTGACTGATGAGCTTTTCAGACATATTAAGCAGTAGTAGTAGTAGTAGTAGTAGTAGTAGTAGTAGTAGTAAACTTTTATTATGGTCAGTGACCAGCTCGTAACAGGGGTACCGAGTTCTGTACATCCATGTCAGACTTCATTAATAATAATAAAATTATAATAAAAAATTAAAAAACCATTGTAAAATTGAATTATTTACCAATTTAAAATCTAGGCTAAAGACCACATACAAGTAACTATTGAAGCCCAACTAATCCCACAGGATCCTCTGGGGCAGTCTCAAGGGAGGGAGTGGGGATGACACCAGGGGGAAGGGAGGAGTAACCATAAATGTAAATAACAGTCTAGAACTATAATTATCAGTCTATTTCTGATTCCCCATCTATACTCTGTAGGCGATGCTTAAGTCTTAAGCATATTTTAACATGTTAAGCATCTTACAACTTCACATATTATGTGAAGCTGTAAGACTGCAAAAAGTGTAGGTTGAATGGCAGCTTTTCCCAATGTAATGTCCAAATACTTGCAGCAGGAACTTAAGAAAGTATGAGAAAAGCACTCAAGAAAACACATTTCAATGGGCAGAAACTCAGTTATTAGGATATGAGGCATTAACATACTGGTAAGTTTAAAATTCACAATGCCTGCTGACCACAATTTTATCTACTTTGATTCAGGGTAATTCAAAGTTTTCAGGCAAATTAATTATTTTTAAAAGGTTATATGAAGGAAGCTGGGCATAAGAACTCATCCATACTAAAGTGTGTTGATTTTCAAAAACTCGCTGTATTCGAGCACCAGTTACAACACTTCTTCATATCAACTGGGTTTCGCTTACCATTTTGATAATTAAACCCAGTTTAACTTCTCCACTCCATAAACAAATATTCACTAATTTTTACAATGCACCGACTTGTATAATAGCAAAATATCAAATCAAATCCTGTCACCAACTGTCCTTTCCTAGACAATTCAGACCAAAGTAAGATTCAATTGCTTAGCAGAAAAAGACCAAAGCCAGTATAGTACAGTGGCTTGACTGTTGAATTAGTAGTCCAGGAAACCAGGGTTCAAATATCTACTTGGCCTGGAAACCCACTGGATGATTTAGGGCAAATCTCTCATCCTCTGCAATTGCAAACACCCCCTGAGCACATCTTGCCTACAAAAACTATGACTGGGAAGCACAGAACAATATAGGAAAACACAGTATTAATGATCTTCAAATTCCGTATTTCAGAATGAGTGAATCATGGATCAACATTATACTTCTCACTGAGATTAGATATCAACTGACATTTCAATGTAGGTATTTTAAGCAGTAGCATCCTTTAATTCAAAGAGCAAGCCTTCTGTACAAGAATGTGTATATAAAGAATCCATTAAAATTAATTCTAAGAACAAATGTTAAAAACAGAGAAATAAATGTAAGTAACAATTCTTGGCAGGGGGTTGAACTGGATGGCCCATGAGGTCTCTTCCAGCTCTATGATTCTGCAAGATAATGTAATGAAAGTTCACCAGGAAAGCAATTCCTTCTTTAGGTTGAGAAAAAAACCACAAATCAATGAAATATTGCACCTGTTATTTTTTCATGCCAATAATGGCACATGAGAATATGTCCCACTTCTCTGAATTACATGCTAAAGAAAGAAAAAGGGTTGAATAAACCCAACTGTACACAAACAAATAACTTATAAGCATTAATTTGCAACTGGTTACTCTCGCAATAAAATGTATAGTAACATCTTAGCCCCCCGGTGGTTCAGCGGGTTAAACTGCTGAGCTGCTGAACTTGCTGACCAAAATGTCAGAGGTTCAAATCCAGGGAGTGGGGTGAGTTCCCCCTGTCAGCCCCAGCTTCTGCTAACCTAGCAGTTCAAAAACATGCAAATGTGAGTAAATCAATAGATACCACTCTGGCGAGAAGGTAATGGTGCTCCATGCAGTCATGCTGGCCACATGACCTTGGAGGTGTCTATGGATAATGCCAGCTATTTGGCTTAGAAAAAGAGATGAGCACTAATCCCCAGTTGGACATGACTAGACTTAATGTCAGGGGAAATTTTTACCTTTAACATCCTAGCATTCCATGTATTACTGACTAAAAGATTAAGCATATATAAAATGTAATTTGTTTTACACTGCATATAAAATGATAGTATGTGTTGATTTTAATACTGTGGAAAATGTTGTTGAAACTAGAATAAGGCAAATAATTAATCATTACAATAAATACACTGTAATGAAAGAAAAATGAGGCAGTGTGAAGAGTCAAACTGAGGAAAAGTGGTTTAAGCACAACTGGAGCAGTTTTTTTGTACTCAGATGTACACATTTTACCTTTTCATACCACTATAATGCATTACTGACACTATGTTCAGAATAGTAATATTTTGCTTAAACCGTGCAGTCGTGTAAATTATGAGAATGATAGAACATATTTGTAGAGTTTTGCTAAAATTTGCAAAAGTTAAAGAAAGAACCCAGTTAGGGTTCTCTCATCAAAAAGCTTTTTGAATGTACTCAACCTTCCATCAAATATGCCTTGCCTAATTTTCTGCCCATACACCAAATTCAATCTTGAACTTCAGAGTATATTTAGGTAATAGAACTGCCTTCTCCAGACACAGGGGAAAGGGGGGGGGGGGGTCATGTAGTGGAAGTAATTGTGTTTCAATGTTAACTTGGAAACTTAGGTAAGAAGGCTGTGAATAGCACTGCTATGTTTTCAAAATAAGGGACAGCTAAAATTCATGGCGTGCAAGACTGATAATCAAGGAGTAGCTAACAACAAACTGGAATTGTCTAAGTAGCAAATGAGAGTACTGACCTCAGTTAACCTAGTCATGTATTTCTCTATAAAATTAATGTATTGTCTAAATTAACAAATTATATGATGCATACACTCCAGTCTCTATGAAGGTGCTACATCCCCAAACAAAGTTTTCTTCCAGTATCTTGTTCAGGCCAGTTGGTTCTCAGCATCCACAGATTCAACCAGTCACAGCTTGAATATATATATATATATATATATATATATATCCACAGATTCAACCAGTCACAGCTTGAATATATATATATATATATATATATATATATATATATATATATATATATATTCAAGCTGTGACTGGTTGAATCTGTGGAGATATATATATATATATATCCCCCCCCCCAAAAGAAAAACAATCCTTTTGCCATTCTATATAAAGGACCCGGTTTTACTACACCAATGTATATAATGGGACGAGTATTCATGGATTTTGGTATCAATGGGGATCCTGGAATGAAACTTCAGTGGATACCAAAGGCCACAGTTTATGAGGAACAGCTATCCAACCCTCAGAAGGGGGGTGTCCCTTATATCAAAGAGCATGTTTTGGGCCTTCAAATTAGGGACTCTTTGTAATGATGACAAATTATATTTGTTACCTGCCTCTCCTCAAATTTTGAGGCAGGGTACACAGTTAACATACAAAAGGTGACCCCCAGACCCCCCACAAACTTTGATTTTACGATTTTATAAAGGAGACACCATTTTACTAAACTGCTGTCTATAATAGATCTTGAATATCCATGGACTTTGGTATACATGAGAGTCCTGGAACCAAATCACTGCAGATACCAAGGACCCATTGTATATTCCTGGTCATCACTCTTTTGGTACATATTTTGGAAGATGCCTGTATCCACCTTTAACTTGATGTTCCCGTGTTGTGAGTATGATGAGGTAGCACTGTATAAAAGAAGGGAAACACTCCTTCTATCAAGGAACGAGCTTTCCAGCCTTCAGATCAGGGATTTCCTTTGCAAAATAATTATAATAATAAATACATTATCATTAATACTTATTGATCATTCCTATAAAACAACTACCCATTGATTTTTATAACCAAACATTAGTGGATACCAAGAGCCCACTATATAAATGGAGAGAACATCCCTTATATCAAGGAGGGAGTTTTCTGGCCTTCAGATCAGGGATTTCTATGCAAAAGGGACCCCTTGCAATCCTGAGATCTCCTAACAGAAAACTGATATATCCATGAGGGTCCTGAAACCAAACCTCAATGGATACAAGGGGGCTCTATATGTTGTTGTTGTTGTTGTTATTATTATTATTATTTTGCCAGTCTGTTACTGAGCACAATTCAAAGTGCTGGTTTTGGCCTATACATCCCTAAACAGTTTCAGTCCAGCTTACCTATCCAAACGCATCGCCCTTTATGAGCCAGTTAGAGCATTAAGATCAGCTGGGGAGGTCCTGCTGTCAGTCCTGCGGCCGTTGCAGGTGCGACTGGTGGGGACAAGAGACAGGGCCATCTTTGCGATGGCCTCTCGGCTGTGAAACTCCCTCCCCAATGAGATCAGATTGGCTCCCTCCTTCCTAGCATTTAGGAAGCATGTCAAGACCTGGTTATTTAAGCAGGAATTTGTTGATTGACAAAAATATGAAAAGACACCCGGGATTAAGGCAACGGCTTAAATGTTTTATGTTGTGCCTGGGATTGCTATCAGTTTTATAGTTTTAATGGTTTTTATTCTATTGTTATATTTTGTTGTTTGATATTTGATATTTACATTTCCAAGGCATTGAATTTTGCTAAGAATTATGCTGTGAACCGCTCTGAGTCCCCCCAGGGGTGAGAAAAGCAGGATATAAGTGCAATAAATAAATAATAAATTTATTTATACCACACTTTATCTCCCCAAAGGGGACTCATGTAGGAGGAAGGGGCATCCTTCTGAAGCTTTTCGGCTTTCAGATTAGGGACTTGCTTTGCAAAAGAGGACCCCTTGCAAACCTGAGAATGAAAAAAAAAATTCAAGAAGTCTCTTGAAATCAAACTTCAATTGATATAAGCGACCACTATATAGAAGGAGGGGACACCCCTTATGTCAGGAAACAGGGTTTCTGGTCTTCAAACCAGGAGCTTCTTTGGCAGAAAGGGGCATCTTCCCACCCTAAGAAGAATGACACGTGTGTGACAGCTCAGCCCAATTTTGGGGGGGGGGGGGGATTGAATGCGAAGGGGCGAGGCGGCAGGAAAGGGGGCCGGCCTCCCAAGATGGTGTGCGGCGGGGAGGTGGGCGCTCGCTCGCCCGGGAGGCCGGCCCAGCCACACACGTGCTGAAAAGGGCCTCCGTCGCCAGCGCCGGGGCCTGGCATACACTGCGCCCCGCAGGCCTCGGGAGGGCCTTGCAGCGACTGCCTCTGGCGCTCCTCTTGGTTTCATAATTCAGCCCTCCCTCCCTGCCTCCCTCGCGCCTGAGGCCCTCTTACATTTTCCGCTGCCGCTCGAACTCGGCCTTCTTCTCCTCCTCCTCGCGCTTCTGCTTCTCGTCGAGGCTGCTGCGCTTGCTGACGGTGCGGCCAAAGATGTCGATGCGGTCGGGTGGGGAAGAGGCGCGCTCGCGCTCCCTCTCCCTCTCTCGCTCGCGGCGGGACGGGGCGGTATTGGAGCGAGACCGCGAGCGGGACTCCCTCCGCCGGCTCCGCTTGCCCTCCCGGGACTTGGAGCGCTTGTGAGGCCGCTCTTTCTCCCGGGAGCGGGACCGCGAGCGGCTCCGGTTCTTCTTGTTGTGCTTGGAGCTCTTGACGCGCTTCGAGTGGGACGAGCTCCGCGAGCGGGAGCGGCCCATTCCGAGGGCGCCTTCCTGTCTGTCTGGCCTCCGCGGACCCCTCAGAACCTCCCCGGCGGCTGGCGACGGTTCCTCCCTCGTAACAGGCCCCGGGCCCGGCCGCGGTGAAACAAGATGGCGGCTGCCCGACTCCGAAGCGAGGATTCTCCTCCTTCCTCGCGCCCCACAAGCCGCTGCGCGCCGCCCCCACAATGCACCGTGGCGCCGCACGTTAGGGAAGGGGAAGCGCCGCAGTCCTCTACGGCAGGACCCGAATGCCATTGGGTGGCCTTTTCCGGAAATATCCGAATGAGAAAGATCGGGTGGTTTTTGTGACAACCGAGCTCTACACGGAAATAGCCGAACGCGCGAAAGAAAGCGCTCGGGAAAGATTGACACTGAAGAGAAGAGTATGTAGGTGGAGCACGAAAGTGACCCGAGGCCTGGTTGCATTAAGGGCCCTTCTACACAGCCATATAACCCAGGATTATCAAGGCACCAAATCCCACAATATCTGCTTTGACCTGGGTTATCTGAGTTCACACGCCCAGTTCAAAGCAGATAATGTGGGGTTTTATTCAGCGGTGTAGAAGGGGCCTAAGAACTGCAAACTGAGAAGTTGCCTAGTTTCCAACAGGCCTGACAACCTCTGAGAATGACTGCCATAGATGTAGGCGAAACATCAGGATAGAATGCTTCTGGAACATGGCCATACAGCCTGAAAAACTCACAGCAACCCAGTGATTCCGGCCATGAAAGATTTGGACAACACAATAAATACACCTTTTCTCTCTGAATGGGACCCAAAGAGGCTCACAACATTTTGAAAACTATACAAATGACAAACACATATAACAATAAAACCATCGATTAAAAACTCATAGAAGTGAAAAACTGCAAATAAAAAATGATTTTTTAAAAACACGACATGACACCTTTATGAACTAATCTCTAGATCAGGGGTCCCCAAACTAAGGCACGGGGGCCGGATGCGGCCCATCGAAGCCATTTATCCGGCCCCCACAGCACAAGCGCAGAAGGCCCAAGCGCTAAATGGCCCAAGGGGTTTCTTCTTCTCTTACAACCCTTATCATTATTATTATTATTATTATTATTAATATTGAGGCTGGGTGGCTATCTGTCAGGAATGCTTTGTTTGTGCTTATGGTGCACAAAGGCAGAAGGAGTTGGACTCAATGGCCCAAGGGGTCTCTTCCAACCCTCTTTATTATTATTATTATTATTATTATTATTATTATTATTATTATTATTACTATTATTAAAATTGAGGCTGGGTGGCCATCTGTCAGGGTTGCTTTGCTTGTGCTTTGGGTGCACAAAGACAGAAGGGGGTTGGACTCAATGGCCCAAGGGGTCTTTTCCAACCCTCTTTATTATTATTATTATTATTAAAATTGAGACTGGGTGGCCATCTGTCAGGTGTGTTTTGCTTGTGCTTTTGGTGCACAAAGGCAGTAGGGGGTTGGATTCAATGGCCCAAGGGGTCTATTCCAACCCTCTATTATTATTATTATTATTATTATTATTATTATTATTATTATTAACATTGAGTCTGGGAGGCCATCTGTCAGGGTTGCTTTGCTTGTGCTTTGGGTGCACAAAGGCAGAAGGGGGCTGGACTTAGTGGCTCAAGTGCTCTCTTCCAACCCTCTTTGTTGTTGTTGTTGTTGTTGTTGTTATTGTTATTATTATTATCATCATCATCATCATCAAGGCTGTATTTGTTCCTGTTTTGTTTGTTTTTACTTCAAAATGAGGCATAGGCAGAGTGCATAGGAATTTGTTCATCGTTTTTTTTTAAACTCTAGTCTGGCCCTCCAACGGTCTGAGGGACCGTGGACTGGCCCCCTGTTTAAAAAGTTTGGGGAACCCTGCTCTAGATCCTCCAGCGCACCTGTGGTCAACTTCCACTTGGCAGGGATTGCAAATAGCAAAGAGAGTCTTAAGAGTGAACCTGTTAATCAACTCCATAAACGATCAATCTGCAAAAGTGAGACCTGAAAATGTGGAGGGCCAACTGTGAAAATCTTGAAAATGGGACCCAAATCTAAACACGAAATCCAATTATGTTTCATATACACCTTACACACATAGACCAAATATATTTAATACTATTATGCACGAAACAAAGTTTGTGTGTGATGGTAACACACATAACATATACGTTAAACCATTAACAAGCAAAGATGTCACTGTCTCAGCCAACTATATAAACAATTTCAGATTTTGGAATACAACAGACTCTCAGTTAACCAGCACTGCCTTTTCTTTAGGTTCGGAAATTAGGTTAATAAGATAGTGATAAGGGTTTGAGGGCTTTTGATAATGAAATGCTTTTTTCAGCTCAGTCCCAAATTACATAGGGTTCAGTTCTTGATTTTGAACTAATTTAGTCATAATGAAGTCACCTAGAACTTGGACGTGGCTAGTAATTTGCAGTACATGAAAAGTGGACTCTCAGTTAACCAGCATTCATGGGGATTGGCAGATATCAGATGAATGTTGTTTCTAGTTGCTTGAGAATGACTATTAAAATAGACCTGGTAAGCTATAAAGGTAAAGGTTTTCCCCTGACATTAAGTCTAGTTGTGTCTGACTCTGGGGGTTGGTGCTCATCTCCGTTTCTAAGCCGAAGAGCCGGCGTTGTCCGTAGACGCCTCCAAGGTCATGTAACTGGCATGACTGCATGGAGCGCCGTTAGCTTCCTGCCGGAGAGTACCTATTAGTCTACTCACATTTGCATGTTTTCAAACTGCTAGGTTGGCAGAAGCTGGGGCTAACAGCAGGAGCTCACCCCACTCCCTGGATTCAAACTGCTGACCTTTTGGTCAACAAGTTCAGCAGCTCAGTAGTTATCTGCTGCACTACCAGATAACATATACTATACCATAAACTCTGTATTGACTTGATATTAATATTGAAACTCAGTAATTAAAAGCAAATAAAGACAAAAATAAGGTAACACGGTTTTACTGTATTATAAAAACAACCTTGTTGAGTGCAGTAGGCAATATTTAGTTAAATGCCAGTCAATAAACTTACCAGTTGTTTGAGTTCCAATTAACTGAGTCTACTATATTTTGAAACTTCAAATTCTGGATACAGGGTGCTCCATGTGTATATTAAGATATATTGCAGTACAGTAGGCCCTCCACATATGCAGATTCGATTATTAGCTGGTTTTATTAAAATATTCTCTTTAGCTTCACCCATATGACTGTGGTCAACATCCACCGGTCACCTTTGCATTTAATGAGTAGTGATCATCCATTAGGGTATAATAATGCTTTTCCAGCATCACGTCACATCACATTTTAGTCTTATAAACCAACCCCGTTTTCAACTGTAGTTCAGTGCCTTCTATAGTAATTAAAATATATGAAAACTGGACAGGCAAAAACTTTCCTACTCAGGATAAATGGAGGTCTATCTTCCCGCTTAGCCCTTACTCTGCTCACTATAGAGATTTCCGGAATAATAAAAGATTAAAATGCATTACTCTGTTTTAAGTTGCACCAGTGATAGCAAATCTGATTTTTCTAACCGACTCCAGCTCCCTCACCCTCCCATTTCTCTTTTTGTTGGCAAGGCTGTCCGGGGCCGATTGAAATTGGAATCCAGTAAGATCTACAAGGCTATAGTTTCCCTGATTTATAAGAAATGCTCTTAAAATGTGTAATGAGTGTAGCCTTTCCAATGAATGATATGTGATGCATTATGTATGTTTACATGAAGTGTGCAGCTCTATCTAAGCAATATAAGGCTTCCTTCCAAGCGAAACCACAAGGGAGCCAAACTACTTGCTCCTAAGTATGTTCCTAATATTTATACGCATTCTAATTCCATAACTGTTGCTGAAGATATGTTTTGTTTTCTTGCAGCTGCTTCACATTTGGGGCAATGAGTGTGTTGATTGCCTTCTCCACAGACTCAAGAGAATCCTAACATATGTGAGAACAGGGAACATCTGGGTAACATTTTCAGCAGACATACAGAACAGGTGGTGATGTAGAAAGCAGTCGTTCTTTCTTTCAAGGTCATATTGGGAAAATACTCATGAGGCCTCTCACTGCTTGGAGACTCATTAGAAAAAAAGGGAATGCTTCATTACAGGTTTAGGAGGAAAGTCATGACTATAACAACTTCGTGCATTGTATGCATATGGGTTGATGAAGAAAGGAACTTTTACACTATCAAATGACAATTCTGACTTTACTACTAACAAAATACAGTTGGAAAGAAGAGAAAAATTAAAAATACTGAATGGTAAAACTAAAATGTGGGATGCAATCCATCAGAGATCCATAATTGGATGCCCAAGAGCACTATTACCCTTTAGTAACAGTGATCACAACCAGCCTCCTTAAAAGGAACCCAGGCTGTAATGTTAATCATGCCATCATTAAGGGAAGGCCAAATGCAATCCCATTAACAATCACAACTACAGTAGAGTCTCGCTTATCCAACGTAAACGGGCCGGCAGAACGTTGGATAAGCGAATATGTTGGATAATAAGGAGAGATTAAGGAAAAGCCTATTAAACATTAAATTAGGTTATGATTTTACAAATTAAGCACCAAAACATCATGTTATACAACAAATTTGACAGAAAAAGTAGTTCAATACATAGTAATGCTATGTAGTAATTACTGTATTTATGAATTTAGCACCAAAATATCACGATGTATTGAAAACATTGACTACAAAAATGAGTTGGATAATCCAGAACGTTGGATAAGCGAGTGTTGGATAAGTGAGACTCTACTGTATTATACATTTTTTAAACAAACAATTGTTTCCCAGAGAAATCAGTGGAGTTTTCTTTAGGTGAAGTAGGTTGCAAATGTTTGTTCAACCTACATATGTTTATTGGTGAAGAAATAATTGGTTTTCTCAGGAGATAGTGAATAACTTTTTATAATTATTTACCGATTTAAGTTGATTTTATTGTAAGATGTCCTGAGATCTTTAAAAAAGGGTGGGATATAAATATTGTAATCAATAAATTAAATTAATAAATAAATCCATACACACCATTTTAAGACTAGTCCTATTCAGCAGGAGTTACTTTCACCAGTTGTATTCAAAAGATGAGAACCAGGGTAATGTAGTGGTTTGAATGTTGGACTACAACCCTGGAGATCTGGTTTTGAATCCTCACTTGGCCATGAAACCCACTGGATGACCTTGGACAAGTCAGACTTTCTGAGTGAGTCTTGTCAAGAAAACCTTTGGGCCCTTCCAGACATGGCAGAAACCCAGGAGGAAGCAGGTCAAAATAACCCACTTCCTCCTGGGTTTCTGTCCCCATCTCAAACCCCGGGCTTTCCTTTGAGGGATGGCTGGCTGGTTTACCCAGAATGGCATCGAGCCCCCCTCCAGCCCCCCTTTTCCACCAAACAAACTTACCAGATGGGCCTGCCAGTAATGCAGGCTCCTCTGCACAGTACTCCTGATGCACAGAAATGGCACATCAGGAGGTGGGGGGAGGAGGGGAGAAGGGATTTCTCTCCTCCCCCAAACTCCTGATGTCATTTTCACGCACCAGGAGGACTGTGAATAGGGGTCTGTGCTTCTGGCAGGCCCCTCTGGTAAGTTTTTTTTTGGGGGGGGGGGATAGGTGTGGAGATTGCTGTGGGGGGTTGAGTCAGTCCCCACAGGCCCAGCACCTGCAAAGATCCAAACCACAGCTTTAGGTCCAGATCTTTCCAGGTGTCAAATTAATGTGGAGCAAACTGGGAAAATCCAATTTTCTCTGCATTAATTCACTTTTTCCTGAGGTGTCATCTGGACACCTCAGGTAAAAAGTGAGACAGGTCCCACATTTTGAGCCTGTCTGGAAGGGCCCTTAGGGTCACCATAGGTTGGAAACAACTTGAACATACACAACAAAACCATTCAACAGATGAAGGGGGGAAATACATAGCCCCACCTATTCCTTTGTTATTGTTTTTGTCCATCTAAGATGTTCCTGTTCTCATGAAGGCTCTCCACATGACCAAGGCCACATCTACACTGTTTTATATAATCCAGAAAATCTGCTCTGATAATCTGAATTATATGGCAGTGAAGATCTAGCCCAAGAAAAATGAGGTTTTATCTTACCTAGTGAATCTCCATAAGAGCAGCCAGAGCTGTAGCCAAGGGAGGGGGGGGGGGGGTTAAGGGTTCAAACCCCCCTCCCCTGAAAATGTTCAGGTTTTTTTAAAAAAAACAAAACCTAGTTTACTCATGAATTTTAACTGGTTAACCAAATCCCCATGAGTGTCCACTGAAGTTTATCTGTTTTGAGTGTTCACTGAAGTTTATCAATGGAGCCTGATTTCTAAATTATTTTGCATTATGGAACTACTCTTCATGATTCGCTAAAAAAAAAGTTTCAAACTGCCCCCGAATTATTATTTTTTGGCTACGGCCCTGAGAGCAGCAAACCCCCCCAGATATATTGGTTTTCCATTTGAGAAAATCATTAAGGGAGCATGGGTGTTGCATAGTTGACCCAATAAAATCATTAACATCTTAACAGGGCTTACGATTTAGGGTGAGGCTTGGTTTGAGGGGAGATGAGATGATGACACCTCTTACTTGTCTAGGGTATTCCAGTTACACACATACACTTTTTAAATTGTTGTTTTCTCCCGGCACTGAGCTCAAGGCACCATAGATCAGATAAAAAGGCAAAATACACTAAACTTGCTTGATGTAAAATTTAAAAACATTACATCACAGCAGTAAAAACAATAAAACGATATTTTAGAAAGCGTAATTTACGCAATTTAAAACATCCATTTGCTACATTGAATTAAATGCCAAATGCTTACCTAAACAAAAAAAAAGTTGGTGTAAAAAGATGAGAGCGAGGAGAATGGCCTCCTGTGTGAAGGAATTCCACAAATTGGGAGCAGCCACAGAAAAAACTCTGTTCTCTTTCTCCCTACCTCCCCAACAACATCTTTTTGTCTCCTTTATTGTTGCAGAAAAACTATTTAGTTAAAATAATCGATGCACCCTGCCTTCTCATTGGCAGAAGACTTCTGCCTCGAAACACGATGTGGCTTCAGCATCAAACCAGTTTCATCCATTTCGACTTCACTTTAATAAGGCTTGTGGAGATTACAGTTCACGGTTGTTCCTTCTGGGAGAGAAATTGGCCAGATGTAGATTTTGTCTCAAAGGTTTATATAAAATTAATGTCTTACACTTAGTTGTTTTAGTAAGTAAACCATGATGCACTTGTTTTTTGTATGATATATGTTCAGTCGTAAAGGAGCCCTGGTGGCAACGTGTATTAAAGCACTGAGCTGGAGACCAAAAGGTCCCAGGTTCAAAGCCCGGGAGCAGCGTGAGCAGCTGCTGTTAGCTCCAGCTTCTGCCAACCTAGCAGTTTGAAAACATACAAATGTGAGTAGATCAATAGGTACCGCTCCAGCAGGAAGGTAACAGCGCTCCATGCAGTCATGCCAGCCACATGACCTTGGAGGTGTCTACGGACAATGCCGGCTCTTCGGCTTAGAAATGGAGATGAGCACCAACCCCCAGAGTCAGACATGACTGGACTTAACGTAAGGGGAAACCTTTACCTTTACATTATACTCAGTCGTATAACTGAGTGTGTGAGCAAGAAAGAGAAAGGATGTCAAATTTTATCTTTGTGATGAAAATCCATATCAAAAGGTCGCTGATAAGGAAAAAGCTCTCTGGGTTGTTATTTTTGCCTTTGATACAGCCGCTCAATAACAGGAGAGGCTTTCTATTTTCTCGTTCTTACTTTGTGCAGCTGCTGGAAAACCAAGGTAAAATTCAGACTTCACTGTTTGAAAGAAAAAGGTACAGTATTTTCAGCTGCTTCAGATATAAACAGCAAATGATAATCAAACCCAGTAGTGAACAAATCTGGTCATTTCATATATTTTTAATGTGTGTGTTGTGTACACGTTGTGTGTTAGTGTGTATCCTTGTGTAACAACCGGGTTGTATTTATAGCACACCTTGGAAAAATCACTTTTCTAAACACTGACTCAAATAAAGTTGGGTGAATCATCACTGATGTAAGGTATATTAATCCACTAGTTCTGCTTTATCACAGACTACTAAATAAGTCATTGACTACAATTCCCAGAGTTTTTGCCAGAACATTAAATCTGGCCAGGGTGGTTTCGTGAATTTTGAAATTTCTAGCTTGGATAAGTGACTTGGAGTAAACAACCCCACTTTATTTTTAATTTCTGGGTACCTGCCCATTTATCTGAGATGCCTTTGCAACTCCACATCCCAGATATGTTGGATTTGGCTTTGTCATATCCAAGGGTTATTGAAGTCTGAGGTGAAAACCCAAGGTTCTCAGCTTCTCCTACAGCATAGATTTCCATTTGGTCCAAAACTTGCCTAGTAAAGTGAGAAGGACCAGGCCCGCTGGACAAGAAAAATCAGTTTTAACCAAGATTTTAACCTATAGTGGATCTTAAAGATCCGTACCTGGGCCTCAATCAAAATTTGGCTCATCTCCCGTTGGACTGCAGCATTTGAAACACAGATTTAATGTTCTGCCATCAGCACTACTACAGGGTAGGTTTGCAGGCATCCCTACTATGAGTGAGTAGGCTCATGTGGTTTGAAAGAGGTGAAAACTGCCAGGCATGTCATATTACATTGCCACTTCTACAGTGACATTTGATCGCTTTTATTACCCCTATTGTATAGAAGATTCCTGGCAGAAGTGGCAAATACTATTTAAAATATCTAATAGAGGGTAGGGAATTGCTTAATAGTGGCTAGTGAACTCTTCACATGGAGCTAAATTCAGCGGCATGCACCAGTTTAGCCCTGGCCACCCACCAAGCTGGTTGGCTCCCATCACATGGTGCCAACGTGGCTCTGTGGATGAAGGAGGGCGGAGCCAGCACAAGCCACTGCCAAGGCAACACAGGAAGGCTCTCATGTTGCCATTGCAATCCATGGGGGAAGCCACATGCACCACATGTGTACCACACGTGCTCAAACTTCCTCCCATCTGATTGTCCTCGACAGGAGCCCCACTCCCCTCTACGAAGAGGAGCACTTCTCAGCCATTTGATGAGTTGGTTTTGTGCTGCAGCTATAAAATTAAAGAGACAGATTACAGATGTTTTTAGTGGATAATGTCTTTAGTTTTAATGTTTTTAGTGGATAATACACATTTTAATATCTATTTTAACCAAGTGTCATTTGTAAAACATACTTCAGACTCCAGATAGATTTGTATATACCATGTTTTAGACTAGTCATGGATATGTTTCAAAAAATGAAGCCAATAATGTTGGTTCTGTATCTTGGACTTTCTGCTTTTAATGTTTTAAACTTCTGGTTTTAATATTTAAAAAAACCTCTGATTTTAATGTTTTAATGTTTCAAACTTCTGATCTGTGACTAATAAATACATTCATTCATGCAGAGTTTTTGGACTAGAGGTCTCACTGGCTCAGATGGCTATGGGAATTTGGAAGCTGTAATCCAAAAAGTAACAGTTCCCAGTTTCAGGCTGTGGTTTTTCCATCAGGTTGTCTTAGGTAAAGCATTATAAATATTACTCACTGGTGCAGATGTTCTGAATATTATGTGGAGGGAACATGTGAATCTGAACCCTCAGTTTAATATGTAACACAGGACCATTCAGAAGTAGATTGGTCCACCTATAAATATTCTCCAGGAATTTTATGTAGTTATCTTATTTTTATTCTAAAGGAATAAGAAATCATTAATTAACTGAATATCTCAATGCACAAAATTCTTAGCAATAATATTAAATGCGTCTGTTATTCTCTGGTTGTGGTAATGCTATTCTACAATGAGTTGTCTCACTGAACTTCCTAATGACTCTCACACACCTATTCATTTGTATGGGGATAGAAGCTTACAGACAGACAGAACCAGAAAATGGGTAGAATTTCTAATTGCTTGCTGAATATAATGGCTATATTTGAAAATATACCAGCATTTGTCTGAAAAAGGCTTTCCCCATTTTAGAACCAGATGGTATCTGGAATGGCTTGATTGAACTCGACAAATGATTCCTGAAAGAAATATGATTTGGGCTCATTGATGGAGATTAATATTTTGGAAGCCGCTTACAAAAATAAACAAAAAATGAGGTATATGACCTAACAAGAAGATTAAATTTTCTTTGGGCCCAATCAGGCAATGCCATTGACTCTCCATGGCTTTCTTAACAGCACATTCTTTATATCTATGAATTTCCTCTTGGCTTTAGCTTGCTACTGTAGGCAAGCCCTAATTAATCTTTCAGTATAAGAGGACTATGTTTTGCCAAGTTCTAATGGAAACCAAGTCTGGTGGGACCATTCTGGTTTTAGCCTTATCAGATGGAAGCTTTCAGAATGTCATTCAGTTTCAGCATAGGGAACAAGGCAGTTTATTTTTCAATAAGCACCAAAAAGAACAAAACAGCGTTATTGCTGCACTGTTCCAATCACACAGACACACACACACACATATAATGACAACAATTACAAAATGGACATGCAGCTACACAGATCATGGAGGTCTTGTTTAAGGGTTAGCTCATACTTTGTGTAAATAAACAGTTTCATAGTTGTTTTACCATTCCCTTAATTGTTTGCAAACATCCCAATACCTTCAGGCGTAGGAAAGAACAGAAATGTGGAACTTGTTTCCAAAAGGTACCAAATCCATTTGAACAAACTTTACAGGAATTGAAACATGTTGTGGATATGCATTGTTTTGCTATAAAATGCAGTTTTCCAAGCCCTGTACCATACTGATTTGATACATTGCAATACTATTCTTCTCCAACAATGTGTTGCCATCTCTAACTCATTTTTCAATATTTTGGATTTGGTATTATTTGGAAACAAATTCCACAAATATTTTAATAAATAAATATAAATCAATAGGATGATAGGCTAGATTAGTCTCACATTCAGGTCTGGTTGGACTACAACTGACTTAATCCTGTATCGCTTTCATAAATTAGGCTGGATGATCTTTATGAGAGCTTCAATACAATCTGGAGGACCACAGAGGACTTACCCTCACTTGCCCACCACACTATATGGACTTTTGCCTTTATCTGGGAGGGTTTGTCTTTTATTTGTACAACAGTTTATCACCTATTCTAAGGTAGCAAGAAACTTCATTTATTCAAGCATGTTCTTATGCTCCAGAGTCTGTACCTCTGCAGCATGGGAAGGCTTATAGAATTGTGTATTTTATATTAAAGGTTATGCTGTATTCTCCCCAAAGCTGGCGCATGTGTTTGTGTTTAGGCAGCACTTATGGTTAGCAGTCTGTCAGCGTTTCCATTAGAAACCTTTCCCCCTCATATACTAACAGCTTCTACAGTTTCTTCCCAAGAAGGCATTGGCAGAGCTTCATTCCAATTATTTTGTATGAATTTTGGAACAAAGATTATTTGAGCCATTTTAAAGCTTTACAGGAGAACTTAAAAATGGGCACAAATTTCAGATACCTTGCTTCACATTCCATTTAAAAAGTAAAAATGTTGTGGCACAAGTAAGAGCTACATACAAATGGATGCTAAAATTATAATGTAGTCAGACAATTAGGGATGGACAGATCAGTCTATTTCTAGCCTGGGTCAGTTGTACATACCTTCATTTCAAAGCCTGTTTTGACATGTTTCTGTAGCAATCTGATGATTTAAAACAAAACCTACACAAAAATTAGTACTTACATATATGTTTTGAATATACTTTCACACAAAATATGCATTTCTAAACATATTTTCTCTTGTCCCAAAATACATGTTTATATTTGCTTCTTCTAAGTTAAGATCTATATCAGAAAATACGAAGATGAAATCTTCCAGTATGAAGTCTGGAGAATAACTGTATTCTGATCTTCATGTGAGATGAAGATTTGATTAATTCATTTTGAAATGTGAACCATACAAAATCCTCAAATATCAATTGTTATTGTTATTGTATGACTTCAAGGCACTTCGAGCTTTATTATATCTGTCTGTGATAGGAACAGTGTTGATTAACCCTCTTTCCTTCCATTGTTTCAGCTACTTTTAAAATGTCTCTCTCCTTCTCTTACTTCCTTGCTTTTGTCCCTGGTATACTTCAGCTGGTGCAAACAGTATTCAAAATGCAAAAGCAATTTGCACTCTGTTAACATAACGGGTGGGAAAGGAGGTAGATGAGAGAATGAAATATTCTTCCTAGCTGACTTCCAGGGGTGTCAAACTCATTTTCACCAAGGTCCCATCAGCCTTATGGTTGCTTTCAAAAGGCCAGTAGAAATTATAAGTCTGTATAAATGTAACCATGCTTCCTGGCATTGAACGCCTCACAGGCCACATAAAATAACATGGCTGGACAGATTCGACCTGTGTGCTCTGGGTTTGATCAGTGTACCTTAAGCAAAAGCAAACTACTGTAGTGTCTCCTCTTTCTCAATATTTACATTTGCCATATTGACCACAATATGATGTTGCTATATGTGTCCCAGTTTTCATCTCCGATTGTTGGAGGGAGAACTCATACCAATTAGCAAAATCTTCAACCAACTAGTTTTAAAAAAAACTTATCACTCTTGGAATGGACTGAGAGTTGGAGAGGGTACAAACAAAGAGCTGGAGTTGTAATGCTAAAATACCTATCCTATATACTCATGTGTAAGTCTAAAAAAGTTAGTAAAAAAATAAACCGCCAAAAACCTGGGTCAACTTATCCATGAGCCAATGTGAGTATTGTACCTCAACTCTCATTAAAAAAAGAACCATCTTTGAGTAGGGTGGTGCAGAGGATTGCTTTCAGCTGCCACCAAAAATTTGGAGGAGTCGGCGTGTGTTAGACAGATCACCACTGACACCAACATATGGAGGATTTGAACTCGTTACCACTACTAACACTGCCACCAATGTTATATCCAGGAACCTCCTCTGTGTTAGGATATTTAGAGAGTCATACAAGACACTTTATGTGAGAAAAACAAGAAGTTGTTGTTTATTTGTCTTAAACAGTAAACATGCGTAGCGGTTTCAATAACAAATTAGGCTGTTCTCTTACAAAGGATGGTTTTATAAGTTAAATTCTGTGGAAATATGTGTCTTCACACAGAAATACAAACAGGATAATATAAACCTTTAAATACACTTCTGGGATTTAACACAAACACTCGAAACTATAGAGTCTCAATATAGTTCTCAGCCTTTCTTCCCTGAAGGCTTTTAACTATATTCCTCAAAGAGGTATCTCTCTAATAACACAGTTCTCAGAACTATATCTTCACACTCCAAAAAACCAACCAACCAACTCCCTAACTGAATGAATAATTCTCTGGCTGCATAACTCCAACTGTCACTTTGGCTCCGCCCATCTTCAGTTGTTAAGCAACTCTCCCCATTTACGTCAGCCAATCAGACTGCACTTCCAGTAATGCTCCTCCCCCTCACTCTGCTTAGCTTCTGCAAGCACGGCCTGAAGCTATCTGTACACTAACCTTGTAAGGTAGGCTAATCCCATACAGGAGGCAAAAGGTCATAGCTTAGTTCAAAAGAACTTAACATAGACATCTATTCTCTCTTCCATGGCACTACATGTGGTGTTTTGAATGTCTGGATGGGGAAATGCCTGTGGCAGCCGGGGGTGTCTGACCTCTTGAGTTGGCATTGATACTTTCCCCTCTCTGTGGATTGACCCTTGACTTATCCATGATCATATTAAAATCCAAAAATTTGGCCCCCAAACTGTCTCTTGATTTATTTATGAGGTCAACTTATGCATGAATAATATATATGATACTTCTGAGCTAGTTTGGTCTAGGTTAACATGGAAGATTTGGGATTCAACATTGGACAAACTGATATAGGGGAAATATTATGTTGCATAGAATGGTGTCCATCAGCCAATATAATAATAATAATAATAATAATAATAATAATAATAACAACAACAACAACAACAACAACAACAACTTTATTCTTACATCCCGCCCCATCTCCCCAAGAGGACTCAGGGCAGCTTACATGGGGACCAAGCCCAGTAACAACAATAAAATATCTCAGCATAAAATACATTGCAATTGCAGTATTTAACACATAAAAACATAAAACATCATAAAAACATAACAGCTGATAAATAATAGCCAAGTGCAATGGGTGTACTCAGTGCTGAAGGCAGGGCATAATAGACCGTGTGCAATATATGGCAAAGCCATTGGTACAAGGGGCTGGTAAAAAAGTGCAGAGGTCAGGTATTAAGGTAGGGATAGAAGGGCCAAGTAAAATTGTAAGCGATCAATCAAAAGCACATTGGGATAGCCAAGTTTTCAGGTCTTTCTGGAAAGTGGCCGAGGTGGGGGCTAATCTAATTTCTCTCGGAAGGAAATTACAAAGTCAGGGGCCCACCTCCAAGAAGGCCCTCTCCTTCGTCCCCACCAACCATATTTGTGATGGCGGCTGGAGCAAGAGAAGGGCCTCCCTGGCAGATCTTAAAATTTGTGCCCCTTCATAGTTGAACATGCGATCGCGAAGATAGGCTGGACCCTAACCATTTAGGGCTTATAGGTGATAACCACCATCTTGAATTGGGACCGGAAATGTATCAGCAGCCAGTGGAGCTCTTTTAATATGGGGATTGTTTTAATACGAGTCCCTATAATTCGCTCCAGTTATCAACCTGGCTGCCCACCGTTGTACCAATTTGAGTTTTCAGGCCACCTTCAAGGGCAACCCCACATAGAGTGCATTACAGTAATCCAATCTGGAGGCAACTAATGCATGGACCACCGTGGCCAAGTTAGACTTCTCGAGGTATGGTCGCAGCTGGCTCATAAGCTTTAACTGTGCAAAGGCCCTCCCAGCCACCACCAACACCTGGGCTTCCAGTGTCAGCACCGAGTCCAGGAGGACCCCCAAGCTGCGGACCTGTGTCCTCAGGGGGAGTGTAACCCCATTGAGCACAGGTTGCCACCCAATACCCCAGTTGGCCACATGACTGTCTCTGTCTTGTCTGGACAGGGACAAGAAAGGGCTGCTAATAGAACAGATTTCCCTCTCCTTGTAGCCCCACCTCAAAACATCATTGATGTGTCAGAAAAGGGTGTATCATGGGCATCCAGGAGGAGAAGTAGGGACAACTCTGCTTGCCCAGTGTTGGATGTTATGTTTCATCAGTGAATGACAGAAGCTGTGGACATTAGGATGAAAGAAAGTATTTTAGTTTGACAAAAGTTTGGTAAAGAAAATCTGGGTCTAATAACAGCACTGATCTATCTACTTTACGAGGTGTTGTAAGGCTTACTGAGCTGACAAATGAGCTCAGTGCCAGAGACAAATGAGAGAGTGTAAGAAGTGGTTGGAGAAAAGCTTCCAATCCTCAAATTGTACTCATAGCTTAATACTGTCCAAACACAACTTTTGGTCCATTTCAAAAACAATATAAACCTATGTACTGGTGTATATGTAGTGGTGGAACTAGAATGAGTGACTATTTCAAGAGCAGCAACCTGTCTTCCAAAGCACCCTTCTGGTGACAGGAAAAATCAGTCTTCGGTATATCTACATGTAGAAATAATGCAGTTTGACTCCACTTGAACTGCCATCGAGCCATGGCTCAATGACATAGAATCATGAGAGTTGTAGTTTTAGAAGGTCTGTAGTCTTCTCTGCCTGTGGCTCCTTCCACACGGCTGAATAAAATCCCACACTATCTGCTTTGAACTGGAATATATGGCAGTGTGGACTCAGGTAACCCAGTCCAAAGCAGATATTGAGGGATTTTCTGCCTTGTTATTCTGGGTTATATGACTGTGTGGAAGGGCCCCAAGAGTGCTATTGCCTCACTAAACTACACCTCCCATGATTCCATACCATTAAGTGATGGCAGTTAAGGTGGTGTTGAACTGCATTAACATTAATTCTACAGTGTAGATGCACCATTACACTGAAAGGAAATTGCTGCATATATGCTAGTCATTGATATCGTTCCTTTTAAGCTCACATCTAAATTCTTCATTGAGCTAAAACTACCCTGTTTTAAGCAAAACATGACAATATGTTAGAGTTTAATCTTTTCATAGTTCTTATGCCAAATTCTCAACGGCTTTTAAACTCTGAGGTATTTTAAGTAGCAGATTGTGGGTTCTATGGGGGTAAGAAAGAAAACCCCAAGAAAAATCTTGGGTACAAAGCCCAGTGGTCCTGTAAACTCAAGCATTACAAAAGGCCAGATTTTATCTGTAGAGAGTTGAGGGTTGTTTTGTTCAGAATAGTGTTACATCTGTGTTTATTTAAACCAGCTGAGAGTGTATCACAAAATGTTTTAGGGACACTAATCTGTAGAGACTATCTATGCCTTTCCATGTAAGGGTTGGAAATTGGCAGTTTGCAACTGAATCCAGCGAACACATTTTCCTAACAGGGTAACAAACACCCCTAAATGCAGCACAGCTATAGCTACAGGCTTTGGTATGAGGCCAAAAAGGCAATTGGCATGTCACCAAAAAATAAAATAAAATTGGGCTTATGGCCCCCTATTGTTTTCTCCAGAACTAGAAATTACTTGGTCTTATAAGAACATGTCTCCGAGGAAGTTGGCACACCCTGTAATTTAATAAAGTGGGAGATGGGAAGCTAAGGAGTTTAAAATAGCAAGATTTTTCAGCCTGTGAGTTTTCTATCTGTTTGCATATGAGGAAGAGAGTTGGTATTACCTATATTGTACTACATTTAGGAAAATACATATTATTAATTCTTCAGCCTCTGTTGTAATAGGGAATTTCTTCAAGTGTGGATCTTTCTATAGCCAAAATGGTAGCATCCATATCCTCAGGCAGAAATGCATCTTCTGCAAGGCACAAAATATCCTAATGGGAACTAGTATGCTTAATACGAGTCCCCGTTGGGGAGATGGTGGCGGGGTATAAATAAAGTTTTATTATTATTATTATTATTATTATTATTATTATTATTATTATTATTATTATTATTAATGGGCACAGAAATAGAAGAAGCAATGGCTTGCTTGGCTGGCTGAGTAGAACCCCAAACTGACAAGCTGGTATTCAATATTGCAACATTTATCACATATCCCTTTTGTATAGCTCAATAATGAATTAGAAGACAGAGAAAGTAACAGACTACCCTGAAATGTACTAAGGCCCCATCTGCATTGCCATATAATCTATCTTGAAACTGCATTATACAGTCCGCATAGACAAGGCATGGGCAAGCTTCGACCCTTCAGGTATTTTGCACTTCAACTTCCAGAAATCCCAGCCAGCTTACCTGCTGTTAGGAATTGTAGGAGTTGAAGTCCAAAACACCCGGAGAGCTGAAGTTTGCCCATTCTCACATAGACTCATATAATCCAGTTTAACTGCATTGAACTGGATTATATGAGTCTACGCTGACCATACAATGCAATTTCTAACATGAGTTGCATGCAATTTATCTTGTTACACTTTCAGATGTAGCTCCGAGTAATGCCCTCCAAGTTATGACAGTGATCTTAGAGTATTTTTTTTATCATAATTATTTTAATACCCTTACTTCTAATATGTATGCCCAGTGGTTTAATGAAAAGGAAATTCTTGTAAGGCATACCTTCCTGGTAATCTGGATTTTTCTGTCTGTGTCTACTTTTTCTACAACACCATAGAGCAAGTAAAAGGAAAAGACTATTTTTCCACATGAGGCTGGAACACTATATTCAGTGTGACCAGATGTTCGGCGATCTATTGGATAGTTGTCCACACCTTTAAGACAAGGGGAGTCTTCCATTCTGATTATTGTGACATGCATAAGTTGAGTACATGAGGAAGTAGGCCAGTATATAGGACATACTATGCCTGAATAAATGAATAAAGATATCTCCTTTATAGTCATTAAAATTTTAAACTCCCCAAAGCCCTGTCAGGAGAAAGTTGGAAATGTGCCCTTTGAGTCATCATCCGTAGTTTATCAAGAACAATACAGTTTGAAGTGACCTCACATTCACTTTCAGCATAACTTCATTATGCCCAACTTGCCAAGAGAGGCACCAATAATAAATGAGTGCACTTACTGTTACGTGCTTTCAGGTTGCACTGAACAAAGCAGTTCATCTAAGTGATTTGCTAATAGAAAGGTTGGCTGGAGAAATACATAGCAAATCGTGGATGACATCTTAAAAATTAATTAGAAAATAATAACTGATGGAGTGGCCTAGCAACATTTTAGATGAGTTGTATTAATCATCCCGTGTGGCACCTTGCCGGGAAGCCTGTGCCTTTACACAAGGATTCTTGGATGTTGTGAAAAGAAATCTCAGGATGACTCTGGCCTGCTGTTTCTCTACATGCTAGCCTGAAAGTCAAATTATATTCAAAGTTAAGAAAAGTTGCATATTTTTCTTTCTCTTTTTGGATTACATCTTCCATAGTTCGCCAGGCAGCCTGCATTCTTGGAGCTGTAGTTTAAAAGAATATAATGTTTGCTTTGTGCTGCTGTCCGTAACAGCTGAAAGCCATAGTTAATGAATGATTTTATGTCTTTAAAAAAATAGGAGGAGGGACATATCTGTTCCATCTCTTAGATTAAATATGTATTGCATACTGTGGCAGAATTTTTTATAGTAAGGAAGAGTATATAAATGTGCATACTGTTAGGATAAACATTAATGATTTTCTAGTTTGAATGCTTTTCCCCTCCTTGCTAGAAGATTCTGGGACTTGTAGTCCAAAAAAGTAACCTTTCCAAGTTCTACTAATATAAAAATAATCTGATAAAGCCATAGAGACATAGAAGAAGATAAAAGAGCTCTTGGATTAGAAGGCAGGCAGGCAGGATGATGATGATGATGATGATGATGATGTTGTTGACAGAATTTGTTACCTGCTTCTCCTCATATCTCAAGGCAAGGCACAACATAGTTAAGAAACATCACCATAAATTACATCCCATGAAATACATACATTGAAACACACCACCACAAAATACATATACAGTAGAGTCTCACTTATCCAAGCCTCGCTTATCCAAGCCTCTGGATTATCCAAGCCATTTTTGTAGTCAATGTTTTCAATATATCGTGATATTTTGGTGCTAAATTCATAAATACAGTAATTACAACATAACATTACTGCGTATTGAACTACTTTTTCTGTCACATTTGTTGTATAACATGATGTTTTGGTGCTTAATTTGTAAAATCATAACCTAATCTGATGTTTAATAGGCTTTTCCTTAATTCCTCCTTATTATCCAAGATATTCGCTTATCCAAGCTTCTGCTGGCCCATTTAGCTTGGATAAGTGAGACTCTACTGTATTAAAATACAGAATACAAGGATTAGAAATGCAATGCAAATACATATATTAAAATACAAATAGACTGTAAATTTAAAAATTGCAGTTTAAAATTGACTGGGAAGGTCTGTTGGAAGAAATAGGTCTTTAATTGTGCCTTGAATTTTGGCAGCTCATTTAGCTATTGGAGCTCTTCCAGCAGGTCTTTCCACAGTCTTGGGGTGACTGATAAAAAGGTGACAGTTGCCAGGTTCTGGCTGGTTGGAGTAGACGCCTCCCAGATTACCTAAGTGGCCGAAGGAATAGATTATATGGGAGAAGACGATTCTGTAGGTAACCCAGACCATGTAGGGCTTTAAGGGTCATAACCAACACTTACTTTGCCCGGAAACTATGAATTTACTTGATTTGAATGCATACCTTTTTTGACAAAATTTACCTTCCCAAATTTAGGGTGTGCATTAGATTTGTGGGATATGGTAAATACTTTTTTGGGTTTCAGGGTTTTGAAAATTGGGGTGCTCATTAGATTCAATGGTCCATTAGACTTGAGTAAATATGGTAATTTGCAATATGAGCCAAGGACCTGATGGTGCTAAAGATGACTTAAGTGCTGGAGCAAAGAGCTTCAGAAGTACAGCACTATGATTCCATTTTTTATTGTCATGGCTGTGTATTATGGAATTATGGGTTTTGTAGTTTGGCGAGAAACCATAATGCTCTGATGGGGAATTTCATGTACTCTTTCATAAACTGAAAACTCCAGGTTTTTTTCTGTCAAATTGTTTTGGAGGAAAAATAGTCTGCCCCTGCCTTCCAGATATGGAAGGTCAATGAGACTTGTATGAACAGGATAAAAACAGCAAGGAAAGGTAAGGAAAAAGTAGGAGTGATAGGTGAGTGGATGGTGAAAGAAAGGTATGCATTGCAGGGCTTTAAAAAAATTGAGATGAAAGCAAAAGTAGTCAATAAAAAGTGAGTGTAGCTGAGTGGTGGTGCAGTGGGTTAAATTGCTGAGCTGCTAAATTTGCTGAACAAAGGTCAGCGGTTTGAATCTGGGGAGCGGGGTGGGCCCTCACTGTTAGACCAAGCTTCTGCCAACCTAGCAGTTCGAAAACATGCAAATGAGAGTAGATCAATTGGTTTCACTTTGGCGATAAGGAAACTGCGCTTTGTGCAGTCATGCTGGCCGCATAACTTTGGAGGCGTCTATGGACAACGCCGGCTCTTCAGCTTAGAAATGGAGATGAGCACCTCCCCCCCCCCCCAGAGTCGGACACAACTAGACCTAATGTCAGGGGCAAACCTTTACCTTTACCTTTACCTTATAGTGTAAGCATTTGAGCTTTTGACTCATGTGTATGTCTTACTAAATAAGAGAAGAATACTACCCATCTCTACAGTATAAATTCTATCAGGAAAGAAAACAGCAGTTACAAGGGTGGAGATGCATAAAAATGTTAAGGAGAGGTGCAGGGATGGAGCCCGGGGGATGGGGGAGTGGGTCTTGGGATTACATACCCATCACATTGAATTACCATGTTTTGAATTTTTTTCTTATTCCAAGCAGTACCTTTCAGGTTTCCAAGGACTAGCTATTTTAGAGGTTTTCAGCAAAAACAGCAGTATTTACCTTCAAAGAAGAGCAAATCTTATTTGGTATCAGTTTTTATGAACTGCAGCCCATTTCATCAGATACAGATGTTATCTTAGTTGGCAAATACTTATATATACGTTGGACTGGGGATTGCATTAGTGAGGTAGGAATGAAAGGAAATTAAGAAAATATAATTTTTTACCATTAACTGGAATTTAACATACATCAGTTGGATGGTAAAAGAGGCACCATAGCACTGGCCATCTACTTAGTGTGTAAATGGAAAGTTAAATAGATATTTAGAAATTAAAGTATTGACTTCATCATACGCAATAAAACCAGTGTTTCTAGCCACTTAAGAATCGGCAACCTACAAAGCCAATCACATGATGCAAGCTTCAACTATGGGTTCTAGGTATTTTGCAGTTTCTAAAGCGTGGGTTTTTCTCACGATTCCTAAGTTGATTGGCATTTGATTTATTTTTCAATTCCCCACATAGAGACATGTAAAAACGCCCAATTTAACATGTGATGGGAATCCTCCCTTGCCCGTTGGTAAATAAAGCGATGAAATCATCATGGAGGGAGGAGCTGAGATGGCTAGTATATAACTCTTTCTTCTGCCATAATATTTAGAACTAAGGAGGTAATTTATATCTTTTTTAACAATTGCTATTGCTCCTTCAAGTGATATGAATCCCACTGAAATAAGTTTTTTAAAAAAGGTGCCTCAACTCAGCTTAATTGGAAGGGTGTTGAAGGCAAACGACCCCAGAAGAAGTGGTTTCTTAAGACTGATGGCTTAACTCTGCTGTAGTTGAAGGGTATTGAGGAAAAACGATGGGGAAGGAGACATAATAATAATAATCATCATCATCATCATCACAACAGCAACAACAACAACAACTTTATTTTTATACCCCACCACCATCTCTCCAAAGAGATTTGAGGCAACTTACAGTATATGCGGGACCAAGCCCAAAGCATACAACAAAATATATCAACTAATATGCAGTTAAAAGCATAATACATATAGCAGTCTAATTAAACAGTTAAAAACAGCTGAGTAGTAAAAAATCATTAAAATGTATCAAAACCAAACCTCAACAACCAGTAAACCAGGGATATGGTGGACATTATCAGAAATAGAGAGGGCTGGGGAAGGAATTGTGCAAAAAGCAGAATATAGTGCCAGGGCTAGGAGTAAAGTGCTATTTATTTAAAGTATTATTTGTAAAAAAACAAACAAACACACACCAAAGAATTATCTTTTTGAGAGCAATGATTTGTATTCACATGCTACGTCTTACAAATAATGCCTGAAGCTTGGGTTCATGGCTCAAACCAGGAACAACAATTCAGATTTCAGCAACAAAAACATTTCAATAATAGCAAAGAGATACAATAAGCTTTCATAGTCTAACCTTTCATATATTCAGGAATATATTCCAAAAGGTGATATATTTGAAGGGTGCTTGCTATGCCTACATAATAATTCACAACACTGAGATTCAGAGATGCACCTGAAAAAGCATTGCAGGTGATGCAACAAAATATGAGAGAAATGAGGCATGATAGTCCCCTCTACTCTATTCCAATACACATCTGTTTCAGACCATATACAAAATTACAATGGAAAGGATTCAACATTCCTCTGAGTAGAGTATTGTATTATTGTATTTGAGATTGTATTATCTGGGACTTTTAAGGAGCCAACTATTGAATAAGAAACTGCTGGTGACTTTCTACTGCTGTGCTATAAAGAGTATTCTAACCTATTGCATCTGCATATAGTTTGCTAATTGCACAGTGGCAGAGATAGAAAAGCTCGACAGATTGTTACCACTACTGCCCAGAGAATTATTGGCTGCCCTCTTCCCTCGCTAAAAGAACTGCATAATTCCCGCTACCTTAAGAAAGCTCAAAATATTCTTAAGGATCCATCTCACCCTGGATATTCTTTTTTATTGTTATTACCATCTGACAGATGGTATAGGATGATAAAAAAAAAGACAAATAGGCGGAGAGACAGCTTTTATCCTAAAGCTGTGACTATATTGAACTCTGTGGTTTCACACAAATTCTTCTTCTTGAAGAAAGGAATTGATAATTTTAACAATTGTCTTCTTGCTGTAAGAAAGACTTTGAAAACATTTGCAGTTTTTGAAGTCTAATTAAAATTCAGGACTTATTTTCTGCAAAATTTACATATAATTGTTGTATATTTTCTGCACAGAAAGGCAACATTTCTATGCAGAAATGTGTGGCTAATGCTGTTCCCTATGCATGAAATGATATACCTTGTAACTGAGAATTTATTCTGCACAGAATTCACATATGGTAAACCTGCATAGAAAACAACATTTTTGTGCGGGGAAAGACTTTTCTGTGGAGAAAATAATATTTTTGCATAGAAATGTTTTAGCACAGAAAATGCTTTTTTTTCCTGTGAAAAACAACTATGTGTAGATTTTGTCCAAACTAGAGCTCAAACTGTGAAACCTTTATCAGTCCAGGATTTTTCTCATCAGGATTTCTTATCTCTTGAAAATTTTCTCACACCAGAAGCGACTTGCAGTTTCTCAAGCCGCTCCTGACACGAGAAAAAAACACACTTGAAAATCATGTTTTGCAAATAATTTGCAAATATTATTTCTATTCTTAACGCATCATGTGTAGTAATGTCTAGGCCAGGGGTGGACAAGTGTTGGAGCTTCATTGACCCCCCCCCACTCTGATGAAAATTGGGGTGCTCATTCCCTGCTATCACCCCATTTTTAATTTTTGGGTGCTGGTGGGCTCTGGAGGCCTAAACATGACCTTGTGGATTACTTTTAGCCTGCAGGCCATAAATTCTTAAGCTGAGTCTAGGCAAACCTGTTGAAGTAAGATACCATTACCAATCATGCTGGTTTCTGTATTTGGAACAGGGATGGAAGTACACCAAATTATCATTTCTCTCTGGCTTGTGGCTTCTGGGAAAATGTAAGGGGTGACAGAGCTTGAGGAAAAAGGGTGAGTTTCTGAAAACAGCTCCCACTCCTGTTCTTCCTCCAGCTTTGGTCCCTGCTGGATCTCAAATGAAGTGATTGTGAAACAGATTAGAGCTGCTCCTTCTAGTCCTGCAAAGTAAGAAATAATTAAATGTCATATCAAAGTGGCAATCACAACATGTATTTCTCTTTCATTTAGTACGGTAGCAAAATTATTTCATTGTGAAGAAGGAAACAGAATTCACTTCTCAGCCTATTGGTGTATGAAGAAGTTAGACAACTCAGTTGTTTGATAAACTGGTATGGGTGCACCTATTTTCCCCCTGCCTTCAGCCGGTTAGGCCCAGATTGACTGGATGTTCATGCCATAGCTTATAAAAAAATTACCTTTTTAAAAAGACTATGGACCTCAGTTAACAGGCCTAGGGATTTTGGTGTTGTACTGGAGACAAGGAACTTTTCCAGACCCTGCTTCATATCCCTACTATGTGTTTATTGATTTCAGAAAAAAATATGTTTTGTGAAAGCACACAATGAAGAACAGGGCACTTCAAATGCTCTACAACAGCACATAACCCAGGAACTCACACCGACAGTTTCCTTTCCTTAAGTGAACAGAAGGTTTTGTACTCTGCTCTCCAGTTCAGCAAAACACTTGAGAATACATCTCTTGATCATGTCTTCAATTTTTTAGACTATGAGTAAGCGAGGAGAAAAGGGAGATCAAAAGCTTTGCATCCTGGTAAGGAAGAGAGGGGAAGGCTGTTCTGTTTAGTAAGGGTCAAGAAACTATAGCAACACAAGTATTTGTAAAGAAGGGGAGACTTAAAAGCCATTTCAAAATGAGCATCAAACAGAATCTAAAATACACTACAATATGTTCTCTCTCTCTCAGTCACACACACATGGGGGGCAGAGAGAGAAAAAGTGGCACACCACATAGATTCATTAGAAGTGAGCAAAAGATTATTGATGGCAGCTGCATGGATGTATCATTTTCGGGAAAGCATTTCCATTGCTCTAAGACCTACCTTGTGCAGGATATTAAAATATGGAATAATAGCTTGATGGTCACCCACTTCTGTTCAAGAATTGTATGTTTATTATTCTCATTTTGTAATCCCCATCCATTTAGTTTTTCTAAGTAACTGAGAAAAGAAACAATGTCTTGTCTGTGGTAGAAAAGTATCTATTTTATTAGTCCCATAATTTATTTAGCTTTACTTAAGCACTTACTACTTAAAGAATATTCAAGTTACATTACCTTAATGATAACGCTGGCTTCTTTTTCGTCTTGCACTTTATCTGTTTGAATGGTAAGAGTAAGTGATGAAACCCACTACATATATTCATTTCCCCTGTTTTTATAGCATTTCTTCCAAATGAGGGTTATCACTTTTCAAAACCTAGTTCTGTGCAGGAACATACACACCACAGTTTTGCAAATCCTGCATAACCTTATAGTTGTTTATCCTGAAATATCATATCATTTGTTCAACTATCTTACTTGGTTCAGTCCAGATTCTATATTCAAGTACAGTCAAATTGCAGGACTGAACCAAGTAAGATAGTTGAACAGGGATGGAAAGAATATTCAAAAACAATCAGAAAATGCTTTGAAAAACATGGAAACCCCAAATGAGAAAAATCCTAAATAATCTTTGCAGGTTGAGACTTATTCTGTGCAGAATTCTCATGTAGCTGTTTTGCACAGAAAGTGTTATTTTCTCTGCAGAAAATGCAGTTTTCTTTGGAAAAACACCATTTGTGATTTTTTTCACAGAATAAGTATAAATGTGGCTTCCATAATTATTGTTTGTTATTGCTGGATTTCCAGACCTAGTTGTGAGCCACAGTGAGTCCTTGCAGCAACAAATCATATATCACTCAGGCTACTTGAAGTTGTCCATCTATGTTGTAGATGAATCATAATAATGCACATAGTGGTAATCTCTGCTTTAATTGCAAGAATTACGCAAGTTTGTGAATTTTGATTACTTTCATGCAGTAAGATATATTTTTATTTGTTAAATAATGTAGACTTCTTTTCTTGTAGATAATACTCCAGTATAGCAAACATCCCAGTTGTCCTGAGTTAGCAAGGACAGTCTCAATTAATTCTTTACTTCACTATTTCAGCAGTTTTAAAAATACCCAGTTTATTTCTTTTCTTCCTGCCTTTCTCCTTTCTCCTGTGCTTACCTCCATTGACACTAACTGAGTTCCAAGTGCGAAAACAGTTTACACTCCAGTAAGTCAACAAGGAGACAGGAATTGTATTTATTTATTTATTTATTTATTTACACTATTCATATCCTGTCTTCTCATCCTTAAGGGGACTCAGGGCAGATCACAATGCACATATACATGACAAACATTCAATGCCATTAGACATATGACATATATAGACAGAAATAGAGGCAATTTAACATTTTCCAGCTTCTGTTTTCATGAGGGTCGCTCGATTCCAGCCACAGGGGGAGTTCAGCCTTCTAGATGCATTTCTATCTTACAAAATGTACACAGGTGTCGACCTACAATGTAAGTTCTTTGTATAACATCCGTTGTACAGTTGTAAACCATATCTCCAAAGGCATATCTGTCATACACAATTTTTGCCTATTTAAAGCAAAATAATGTCCCCTCAAATCTACTGATTTTACCACTGAGGTGTTTTTCTGCCCGTTAATGTAAAATATTGAAACAATAAAGATCATGTGAGGTTATTTTAGTGAGTCATGGTGCATTGAAACAAAAATATCACCCTATGATTCCCTGTAGGTTGGTTTTTTTTTGGAATTGAGGAGTAAATTGCTCTAATTATGGGAAAGCCGGAGTTCATTGGGTTAAGAAATGACTCATAATAAAAGGGGTATATGTTTTGTTTTAATTTGTCAATTTTATTTCAGTTGTATTCCCATCCCTTCTCTTTGGTTCTGTGTGCACTGCTTAGGTGTAACACACCTGATTTAAAACAAATGAAAACTGCTTTGAACATGGAGCATTTTTATACATTACAATACAATGGAATTTCCACTGGGTAAAAAAAATACCTATAATTCATGCAGTATTCATTTCTTCAACGTAGTGTATGAAGATGAGTGTGCCTTGGGCGGGGGGGGGGGGGGGGGGGGGGGGTTGAAAGGCCAAAAGTGGGGGACAGGGAGAGATTGACCCTTTCTGGCTATCTTGGAGGATAAGCACAATATTGATAAAGTACACAAACAAATATCCTGCAATCTTTAAAAGTGTTTTAGTCATGTTAAAAGAAGGAAACACCAAAGCCTCTAGATGCAACTAAGAGGAGATATTAATGGAGAACATGATTCAGATTTCTCAAACCTGTAAGTCTAGTTTCGCAGCACTATACTGATTGTGCAAGACTACAAGGTATTGAACTGAGTAATAGTGTTAGTGATGGAAATAATAGAATCACAGAGTTGGAAGGCACCATAATGGCCATGCAGTCTAATACCTTGACATAAAAAAATGCATAAATCAAGCACTCTTTGAAAAAGCCTTTAAATACACCAATGTCTGAGGCAGCATATTCCACTGTCAAACAACCCCTACCTCCAGGAAGTTCTTAATGTTTAGGTGGAATCTCTTTTCCTTTAGTTTGAATCCATTGTTCTGTGTCTTATTCTCTGGAACAGCAGAAATTAAGATTGCTCCATCTTCACCATGGCATTCTTTCAAATATTTAAATATGGCTATCATGTCATGTCTGGTGGAGAGCGACTAATTAAGAAATAAAGTGAAGTGAAGTGAAGTGAAGTCTTACCCTTCTCTTCTTCAAGCTAAATAGATTCAGCTCCCTAAGCTGTTTTTCATAGGGGCTGGCTTCCAGATCTTTGATCATTTTGGTTGCTGTCCTCTGAACAAGTTGTTTCTTATCACTATCCTTCTTGAAATGTGGTGCTTGGAAGTGGACATAGTATTCCAGTTGAGGTCTGACCAAAGCAGAATAGAGTGGGACTATTACTCCCCTTGATCTAAACACTATATCCTTATTGATGAAACCTAGAATTGTATTTTTAAGCTGTTGCATCACACTCTTGACTCATGTTCAGCTTTAGACTCTTAAATCCTTTTCACATGTACTGTTGTCAAGCCAGTGTCACTTATTCTATACATGTGCATTTCAGTTTTTTCCCTGTCTGAATATATGCGTAGAATTTTACATTTCTCCTTTTTAAAATTCATTTTGTTGGTTTTGACCCAGCATGCTCATTTGTTAAGATTATTTTGAATTTTGATCCTGTCCTCTAGGGTATTAGCTACCTTTCCTAATTTGGCATCATGTGCAAATTTGATAAGCATGATTGCCTGGAACTGGTGCAATTCTGTGACAATATTTCAGGAAACTATACAAATGAAGTTGTAATAGGGCACAGATATGGTGCTGGTCCCTGGCACATTGGGAAAAAATGTTGGTATATTACATAACATAGCTTGAGAAGCACTGATCTGGAAATCTCTTTTGGCTCCAATGATGATGATACATTGGCCTAGATCTACTGGCAGTCCCAACTAGAATATATATTTAAATATTTATACCTCACCCCATATATCCAAGGAGCTTAAGGCATAGAGTAATAAAATCAATTTGAACAGTTCAGAACAATTTAAAGCTATATAAATAATTTACATGCTAAAAGCATATGAAACCACATAGCACAGTTAAACTGATTAAAAACCACTCACATGTACAGATTTTGACTAAATCGATCATCCCCCCGAAAGCTTAATTAACAATTATGAAAGTAATACTAGCACTACTCAGATGTGCACGAACAGCCTTATTCCTATATAGAACTATTTAATCAATTGCTGAGTTGTGTGTCAATACTTATATATACCTCACTGATTCAGTGTTTCTACTTGACTACCTGTAGGATTCAGCCCATTGCGTTTGTTTTGGATGACTTTACAGGCACACTTGGCATATCTCGTACAAAAAACTATTTTGTAGAAGTTTTTATTAGTCATTAATTATAGCATACTTGCCTGTTGGGTTGTCTTTCCTTACTCGCACCCCACTCGGGGCATTTTAAAACTTATATAGACAAAATTCTTACATTTCTGCAAATCTATTTGTATATACTGATTGAAATCTACAGTGCCATAATATGCATATGTAGTATGCATGTACAAGCAGAGTATAATTGAAATAATTCTTCCAAATGCTGCATATCTTCCTGTATTGTTCACGACCAGCCTGAGATATCTCCACTCCTGTGCAGTGATAACCACTGACTTTTACATCAGGAGTAAGACAAAACGTGATTCAGTTTTATTCCAGACCTCAAAAGAGCTATCCAAGGTTCTGGATCTATTTGGGGGAAAGAAATAAGCACTGTTAGTACAAAATACATTTACACTGTATTTTTAATGTTCGACACCATGGCTCAATGGTATGGAATCATTGAAGTTTTGGATTAGTGAGGCATCAGCACTCTTTGGCAAAGAAACTAAAGATCATGTACAACTGCCATTATAACATAGCAGTGAGCCGTGACAATTAAAGTGGTGTCAAATTGCATTAAGTCTGCAATATAGATGCACTTGAAATGTAGAGGAAAAGCCAGAGCAGATCCACTGTACCCCAGATACCAGAATCTCCAATACACTTATAATTATCTCCACAGGTTCACTACAGTGTGCCATTTGGGAAATATTTTTTTTTTACATTAAAAATATTGGATGGCCTGTTATTGTGATATTAGGAGTGGGGAATAAAAGGGAAAAGACAGTTCCATCTTTGGAAAGTACTTTCCCTGTGTGTTACACATAAACTATTCAGTGGCCTCTTTTCTGGTTGTGAAATCGATACTGTACAATGGTAAAGTGAATAAAGCTGTCTCTTTAAGAGGTGATGTCATGCTTGTCTTGTCAGGGACCATTAAAGAACAAGCCTCTTATTGGTTGTGTTCCAGGCTGAAATGCAGAGAGAGATTACAACTCCTGTAATTTTAGAAGGGTTGGCTTTTGGAGCTGTATTAACCTGACAGAACTGATTTATCCTGATGTAGCATTTCAAGGCCTATGTTTCCTTCTGTTCACTTATCAGAAAAGTTTCCATTTTTTAATTAGTGGTGAATTGCACTTTTTATGACGTGCTGAGTTGTAGTAATTTCCTTGTTCCAGTTCCATTAAATTCCTCCATGTGTTGTTCCTATAAGAACCAGACTCTGATGTGTTTTGCATCATATGGGAAGCAGTAAATGACTTGTAAACAGTTTTGACTAGACACACAATTGTTTTGTTCTCATGGGTTTTCAGAACAAATGCGGCACAGACCACATTTACTTTGGCAGTATGGATAAAGCTAAGAAAACAAAATGTTTCATAACAATATTGGCTCTGTGGCAGTATTGTGGCTTTCAACAACCCTTTGCTAAAGACAGTAGCTGTTAAGCTTGAGTTATTCTGCTTGTGCCAGTTTTCCAGAATTTGTTTGCCCAGCCTTAAAATGTCTTCAGACACAAAGCTGATGAAACACTTGGAACCTGCACAGCAGTTTGCTTAATTTTCACAATAGCCACCAGCCAACACAAAGTAATTATATAATAATTCAAAATGAATACTGATGGACCTTCAGTCATTTGTTTTTTAAAAAACAAAAACAAAACCCCCACTGGATTACCATGATAAGTCATTACAATTAAACTGATAGAATTCCTTCCCAAATGCCAAGCTCTAAAGTACAATGGCAGAAATGAACAATTAAATTAAAGGGTTGTGAAATGTGCAATCTTCCATTTGTTGGGTTGTTGTATGTTTTCCAGGCTGTATGGCCATGTTCCAGAAGTATTCTCTCCTGACATTTCGCCCACATCTATGGCAGGCATCCTCAGAGGAGCCCCCAGATGGCATAGTGGACTAAGTGACTTGAAGGTTGGTTTGCTGACCTGAAAGCTGCCAAGTTCGAATCCCACCCGGGGAGAGTGCGGATGAGCTCCCTCTATCAGCTCCAGCTCCTTGCGGGGACATGAGAGAAGCCTCCCACAAGGATTAAAAAAAAACATCTGGGCTTCCCCTGGGCAACGTCCTTGCAGACGGCCAATTCTCTCACTCCAGAAGCGACTCAAGTTGCTCCTGACATGAAAAAAAATCTGTAGGATTCATGCAATTTAACACCACTTTTCAATGCTATGGAATCCCAGGAGTTGCAGTTTGATGAAGAACCTCTTCTAATAATTTCCTTCAGGAGTTCTTGAGGAAAAACCCAGTGTGTTAGATGTGTGTTTACTCCCCTTTCCCTCATCCTTCATTAATTGTGTAAATGGAATATACGCATTCAAAATCTGAAAAAAAAGGAAACAAAATAATGGTCTCAAACATTTTGGATAAGAGAGACTCAACTTGCTTCTTCTATAACCATTGTAAATTTAAACATTCTCTCTGCTTTGTCTTCTTCCTCTTCTTCCTCTTATAAAAGTACAATATTAAATACTCTCAATTCAAGAATGGAAAACAGAATGTTTTTACTGTATAAAAACGTTTGCACACAACACTATGGTTATACTTGTACATTTTGGGCATCTTTTGCTGAACATTTTTTTTTTGTATTAAAGCCTCGGTCACCTATCTTCATCCTGGTAGGTCGCTCTCTATTAGGGAAACATTGGCAGTTAGCATAGTTCACCAGGCAGAATCCTCCTTAATTGTGGTCCATAGGTTAAATTCAACTTCAGGTTAAGAGTCCCGAGGACAGGAAAATTAAACCTTATGTAAAAAATATGAAGATGGCAGAGAAGTTAGTAGGTCCTATGAGGATTTGCTTGAAACTGAAATGATGTGAAATGGATGCATAAATACTACAGTTTTGCCTAATTTGAGACAAACAGGACCCAAGGCTTTAAAAGAATCAATGTTGAAAGGCTTCTGAATTTGCATTTTGTCCATAATAAATAAAGGTATTCATTATTTTCTTATAATCATACGATTTATATCCCCTAATGAGGGAAATTGTAGAACTGTATCAGCAGCAAACATAATCATTCACAATTCAATCCTATGCCCATCTACTCAGAAATAAATCTCACTAAATTCAAAGTGACTTAATTCTAGGTAAGCAGGTAAAAGATTGCAACCTGGCATTTCTCACTATTAGTGGTAACAGAACAATGTTAAAATATGATATCCCGTTTTAATGTGCAGATAATTTTTGCATAACATTTTAGCATTTTCTCACTTCTTTTGTGAATTTGATCTATTTTAAAAATTTAAACATTTAAAATGTTTTCAAGTTGTATATTTTGCAATCTTGCCCAAAGCAATAAACTCCACCTATATATTCATTTCTTTTAATGGCAATATACTGGTTGGTGCTGATATACCAGCTGTGCTGTGGCACAAGGTCAAAGGCTCACCAGTTCTTCCAAGAGTGCTACCAATTCTTTCAATCCATACTATTTATTTATTTATTTATTTATTTATTTATTTATTTATTTATTTACAGTATTTATATTCCGCCCTTCTCACCCCGAAGGGGACTCAGGGCGGATCACATTATACACACATACTATAGGAGTTATATAATCACAAAAGACTGTATATTTAAAACATGGCCCCAAATGTGATTTGATGCTTCATATTTCTTAAGAAACTTACGAGAGTTGAATCAACCCTGTGAGGTAGGCAGAGTTGAGAGACAGTAACTCCAAAGTTTATCTAGTAGGTTTCCTATTATTATTTCAAAGACTGGATGGACATCTGTTGGGGGTTTGATGGTGCTTGCTTTTCCTACTTGGCAGAAGGGGGCCCCTAGGGTCTTCTAGTGAAATAGTACTGTTAAGTTTATGTTGGTTAAAATTCCCTAAAAACCCATGGTGGTGGGTTTATCAATGTGGGGATGGAGGGAATGTATTGTCTACGGTGTTTGTTACTGCCTCCATATGTTGTGTGCTCTGTTTGCTAGTGTATATCACTGATTTTCTTTTTTGTTTAAATAATAATAAAATTTTATTTTAAAAATCTCTAAAAATCAGTGGATGTGCAAATCTTTCTGAATCTTGGGGGGAATGATGCCCTGGTTATATTGTATCATTGAAAATAGAGATTCAAGGAGACAGCTCTTGCGGGTTTTTTTTTAAATGTTCACAATTTTTTTAAAAAAAATCCCCTAAAATTAGTGAATGAGTGAAACATTCTGTAACTTGGGGGAGGGGGACAATAGTAAATGTGTTCTTCCATTGTAGCAAGTTTTATCCCAATAGCTCTAAAAATAAGTGAGAAAGGAGCCCCAGAAGCTCCCCCCTTTGTGCAATTCCTTAACAAAAAAGTAATAAAAACATTGTGTGTGTGTGTGTGTGTGTGTGTGTGTGTGTGTATATATATATATATATATATATATATATATATATATAGTTACGATACAGACCCCCAATGGTATTTTAGAAAAACATTAGAAATTATGAAATTATTTGCCCACCCCCCCACCCCACCCCAAATTTAGTAATGAGTATTGAAACATTTTTTTCATTGATCGCACAGGACTAATGTCCATATGGCAAGGGAAGCTCATGGGCTGTTGAGGGAAGTGGGCACCTTATCCCAAAACTGCAGACCATTAATCACAAGTGCTAGAAAAATGTAATGGGGTGAAAGAAGAGAATCACTCACTTCTGAATATTTAAAACTTTGTTTTCAAATTTTATTTTTAAAATTTCTTTATGTAGTAAAAAAAAACAAATGAAAGATTCAAGTTATGCACATCATTCTGGGATAAAGAAGCAATGTTTATGACACAAACCCATATTGATACTGCATGAGGGAATATTTTGTAAGAGACGTCATTTCTTAGTCTTTTAGATGGAGTAGAGTTGTTTCCTGGTGCTATAGAGATTCAAGCTGCAGGAAAAAGATTCCATCTGAATATTGAAAACCTCCAGAGAGTGTCGCCTTCTCTGGAGATTCTTAAGCAGAGGCTGGATGGCCATCTGTTGAAATTGCTTTGACTGTGTGTTCCTGCATAGCAGGAGTTGGACTGGATGGCCCTTGTGATCTCTTCCAACTCAATAATTTTATGATTCTATTACCAAAACTTACTCATTTTTATGTTTCTGCTGTTACTTACTATATTCATGTTAATCACAGATGAAATCTGGAGATGATTTGACAGATTCTCTCCTCCTCCCCCACACCACAATGAATAAGTTTGTTTTATTCAGGAATCTGAACCAGAGATAATGAATTTGTCTACATTTTGAAATACTAAGCAAGATCAGAACGAAATTAACTGCTATATTGTCTAATCTGTTCAAAAGAAGAGGAAGAGGGGTTCTTAATTCAATTTAGCTGCTTTATTTCACTTTAAAACAGATGTTTAAAAGAGTTAAAATATATTCCTTTTTCCAACCATACACATTCAAATGCTCCAACTTTGGTCATATCTGCACACACAATGCAAAAGAACTACAGGCAAGAATGCTATTAATTTAACGCCACATTATCTTCAGAATAGTATCTTCAACACCACATTTTAAATACATTGTTTTCCTCCCTATCAACTTTCTTCACTATTCAGCTTTCACAACCAAACATTGAATTGGGAAATATTGGACAATCCTAACTTCAATATTCAAAGATATATCTTGGCATGCAATCAAGAAATCAGAAGATTAGGAATTGGAAGGTAATATACAATATCGTTGTTTGGTACCCTCCAAGTCGGAAGACTAGGACTTGAAGGGTACCAAACAATGATATTGTATATTACCTTCCAATTCCTAATCTTCTGATTTCTTGACTGCAGCCTCCATTCTCATTCATGACTGAGCCTAAGCAAAATAACTCTTGAACTATTTCATTGTCTTCATTACATAACTTTAGGATTATGTAAATTATCTGTGGTCTTTGTTTTTGTTTATTAAATGTCCAGATGTAAAGCTATCTTTTCATTTTCTTCCTTGACATTCTTCAGCAATTGTTCAAGGCTTTGCTATTTCCTCCTACTAGTATGTTATCATTCACATATCTTAAATTGTTGATGTTCCTTCCTTCAATTTTTATATCTTCTTCTTCTGAGACTAATCCTGCTTTATGATATGTTAAATAGGGTGATAAAATACATCCTTGCCTGACTCATATGCCAGCTGGAAACCATTTTATATCCCCATGTTGTGTTCTGATGGTAGCCTCTACTCCTGACTAGGTTGTACATCTGGATAATCAAAGTTGATTTTCTTCTGATTTTCTTTTGTTATGTTCCAGTAGCGAACTTATGTTAGCGATATGATCCTTGGTGTTCTTTCTTTCCTAAATTCTACTTAAACATTGGGCATTTCTTTCTTCATATATGGTAAAAGTCTTTGTTATAAAATTTTGAGCATCACTTTGCTTTCATTAGATATTAATGTAGTGGTTCTGTGGTTACTGCAATCTCTGATGTTGCCTTTTTGGGGACCTGGAATGTAAATTGAGTATCTCCAATTAGTTGATAATTGTTTTATTTTCCATAGTGGCTTGCTGATTTTGGTTAGAGCCAGGATAGATTATATCTCTCTCATTTGAAGCAACTCTATTGATATTCATCTCTTCCTTGTGATTTATTTCTCCCATGTGCTTTTAGTGCAACCTTCACTCCACTTTTTTTTATAAAATTCAAGAACAATTTTCAAATTGTTCTTCTTTGAACAAATCTGTCATCTTTTCCTTTCTTATATAGTTCTTTAATTTATCATTTCCATTGATGTTATTCTTCCATTTGGTCATGCAATGTGTTCTCCTTCTGGTTGTACAGCATATCCACTCTTGGTCTAAATTTGTCTTAAATTTCTTGAATCTTTTGGAACAGGTACCTTATTCTTTCTTTTTTGTGCCCAGTCCATTTCTGTTTGAGGCAAGTCTAATAATTATGCTAGTGTTACTGAAAAGGGGGGGGGGGGGTTGTGTGTAAGCATTCTTCTTTTTCTTCTTCCGCCTCTCACTATTGGTGCCTTACAATACATTAGCATTAATGAAGATTGAAAAAAATGTAAAAACAGTGAAACATTTGTTAAAGTTGTTGTTAATGAAATAGAGCTCTTTCGTCCCCATGTGGCGGACGAAATGCAGATAAAAATAAAGAAATAAATTAAAACCATTGTAAATTCACATACGATTATGGTGGAAATCCAGCTAAGTTAGCAAAGTCTGCCACTGCCATGCTTTGTAATGGTGTTCCCAGTGTCTAGACAAAGTCAATCTGTATCCTTTTATAAAGTTGCAAGCATTTTCTTCTAAATATTTATTGCGGTCAAAATACTGCTGAGTCAATCTAAATTTATGGCATATACAACAGCAAGAACTTATTATGGAGCTTTGGCTTCTTAGCAAGTTAGAGATATTGGTTCTCATTTATCATGCAACACCATCTTTTTTAAAAACCTAGTCTATCTTAGAGAAATATTGTGCTTTTTATTTGAGGAGCACAAAGGATGTTTTTCACTTATATCAACTAGTAGTTTGGATCATTTTGCACCCATGAGGTTAAAATCATCTGCACAATTTCCCCTGCACAATTTATGTGAATAGGTGACTCTTGTTAATTGGGAGCAGAAATGAAGAAATATGCTTTTGTAATTCAAATGCAGGGACTTTTATTTTATATTACATATGGAACTGTTACAATACTCTCATTATGAGCAATACAGTCTGAATTCATGACAATAAATATTCATCTGCAACAAGCATTCCAAAAGAGCAACTGGTACAGTCTTCCCATGGACATTGTGCTATAAAATAGTTTTCCTTGTGATGAATGAGATAGCTGTGTGAAAGCATAATAAAAGTATGGAATATATACAAGTAACAACCAGCACCATGTTTATGTGTGCATGTGTATGCTTAGAAATAAAGCAATCTTTGAGAATAGTTTCTCACACTTCATTGAGTAATTGTATTTTTCATTATCATACTAGTTTTAGTCTGCCAAAATTTTGAAATTTTGCTGCCTGAAGCAAAAGACAGTTCAAATAACAATTGGGAACAGAATACATCTAAAGACAATACATTCTTGGAAGACACAGGACATAGACTACATTGCCTATGTAGAAAGGCAATGGAATGGGCTCAGGAAAAGGATGGGTAAGTGTCTGCTTACCTGATCTGTTGCTCCATTCTGGTTAATAGTAGAACATCCTGGAACTAAAGCCTGAATATCAAAGGCCTGTTCACACTGTTCACAATTGTAATACTATGATTCCACTTTAACTGCCATGACTGCATCCTGTGAAATCTTTGATTTTGTAATTTGTTAAGGTACTGAAGCATTCTGACTAAATTGAAAAAATGTCCCTCCCTAAACTGCCAAACCCAGTATTCCACACAATGGAGCCATGGTTCTTAAAGTGAAATAACAGCACTGCAATTGAGCAGTGTGAATAGGGCCCATGTCCTTGAATGTTAATACACAGTAGAGACTTTAGACCCAGAACTGGAAGTCTTAACAGTAATTGCTGGGATTTCTGGCCAGTTGTGAAACCCCCAACCTCCAAAATTGTAATCAGAAATGGTGGCAATCTAGTGCCTACCTGGCTAGCTGCCCATCTGGAGGAGGTTAAAATGCATGAAATCCATTGGTCAGAGACTGGCTGAAAACCAGGAAGGGATAGAAACTTTTGTTCCAATAGAAACCTTCAGTTTGAACAGTATCCAATTTGTCAAATCTCTCGTTTATTTCTAATTGTGCACTGTAATGCAAAGCCTTCCAGATAATACCCAACTAGGATAAAATGGGATATAGACATACAGTATCCCATTCCTGGATATTATTTCTATATGGTATTTCATATGGTGAGGAATTTTGTGTGTGTGTGTGTGTGTGTGTCAGGAGCAACTTGAGAAATTGCAATTTGCTTCTGGTGTGAGAGAACCGGCCCTCTGCAAGGACTTTGCCCAGGGGACGCCCAGATGTTTTTGATGTTTTTACCATCCTTGTGGGAGGCTTTTCTCATGTCCCCTCATGGAGCTGGAGCTGATAGAGGGAGCTCATCCACTCTCTCCCTGGGTTGGATTCAAACCGGCAACCTTCAGTTCAGCAACCCAACCTTCAAGTCATCAGTCCTGCCGGCACAAGGGTTTAACCCACTGAGCCACTGGGGGCTCCATGGTGAGGATGGGATCACACCATACAGAAATACCTGCATCAAAATGGTAATTCACAAGGAATTGAAAAATAGTGACTCTTCTAAATTTCTAAAGAAAGAATGCGATAGTTTCATCAATCTATCAATCTGGTATAAAAGAATCAGGGAGATAATATCAAATCACAGCACAGAGAGATGTTCTAGATGAAGTGAACTCAATTTTCTGTTTAGTTACACTTTCAAAGTGTCAAACTTCAAAAAGGTAGTCAGTATAGTTTATTTTGAAACACCATGCCCTTTTCTGATAGATAAGTGCTTTGGAACAGTAATGCCAGCTGCTGAAATGGAACCTCAAATATTAAACATTACAGCATTAAATATTAGTGATATCTTAATCTGAAAAGAGTAAAATAGTAGTTATCAATCCTGCTTCTCCTTGCAACCTCCATTCTCCTTGCAACGGTTCTGTAGAAAAGACAGAAACATATTAGCAGCAGCAATAATTGGCAACACTATTATTGCTATGGAACATTACAATCCAATAAAAAGGGCAATTTACTTTTGTGTTTAAGACAAAGATTCATTCAATTCTTTGGTATAGGGGACATGTCCGATCATTTGCTAGTAACAGATTAAGGTTTTCAAAGGCTGAATGGTAAAAGATTCAACATACCGCAGTTGTTAAACCCTTAAAGCGTTCAGTCTGAATGTTAAATTACAACTTCCATATTGCTTAATCAGTGGAATGCTAATAAAAGTTATGACTTTTTGACCTTTTCCACTGAAAAATGAGAAATAACTTTTTAATTATTGACCGACTTCTTCAGTACCTGTCACCTCCGAGACATGGCAAGTTGCTATCAAAAGATAACCCCAAATACAATGCCACTCAATATTTCATCTTAATGATTATATGGCCTACAAAAGATTTGAACTTTATATCAACCTTCAAAATAGCTTTTTGATAAAAGATATAGAGCAGATCTTTGTTCTTTTGCCCCTTAGTACTTTAAACTGCTATTAAGAGCAAAAGTCATAGCTCTAAAACTTTTTTTCATAGTTCATTATTAGTAGCATGAAGGCTCTTCTATCTATTGATTTCTTTAAAATTAAGTTCTAATGCAAAGCATTAAAAATAAGCATCATAGAGATAAAAGTGTTCAAAACGAGTAATTTCAACAGGCACAGGGAATTTTTGTGTCCAGAACTGAGAAGGAGAACAATTTTAGTTAATGTAAATGAGAATAGAACGTCAACAGTTATGGTGGGCCACTGCGATTTGGTTCCAAGATTCCCTGTAGATACCAAAATCCACAATTATTCAAGTCCAGTATATACAATGGTGAAGTAAAATAGTGTCCCTTATATAAAATAAAATAGAGGTTTGATTTTGGGAATTTTAAGGGAAAATATTTTCAAACTGCGGATAGTTGAATATGTGGGTACAGACAGCATCTTTGGATATGGAAGGTCAACTAACTATATACTTGTTATTCATTGTGTGAATCCTCTTCCTATGAATGGGTTTGGTTCTCTCATGTGAAGTTGCTTGTCACAGACAGCACAAATATGTTTTTATTACATTTTCCAGCAATCACATTTTTATCTCACCTTTCTTCTGTGGATCCTGACATGGCTTCATAGAATCATAGAATCATAGAATAGTAGAGTTGGAAGAGACCTCATGGGCCATCCAGTCCAACCCCCTGCCAAGAAGCAGAAAATCGCATTCAAATCACCCCCGACAGAGTGCCATCCAGCCTCTGTTTGAAAGCCTCCAAAGAAGGAGCCTCCACCACAGTCACAGTCACAGTCACCGCAGAGAGTTCCACTGCCTAACAGTTCTCACAGTGAGGAAGTTCTTCCTGATGTTCAGGTGGAATCTCCTTTCCTGTAGTTTGAAGCCATTGTTCCGTGTCCTAGTCTGCAGGGCAGCAGAAAACAAGCTTGCTCCCTCCTCGCTATGACTTTCCCTCACATATTTGTACATGGCTATCATGTCTCCTCTCAGCCTTCTCTTTTGCAGGCTAAACATGCCCAGTTCTTTTAGCCGCTCCTCATAGGGCTTGTTCTCCAGACCTTTGATCATTTTAGTTGCCGTCCTCTGGACACATTCCAGCTTGTCAACATCTCCCTTCAACTGCTGTGTCCAGAATTGGACACAGTATTCCAGGTGTGGTCTGACCAATAGAGGGGGAGCATGACTTCCCTGGATCTAGACACTATATCCATGGCACCTTTTTATCTGCTCTTATTTAATCCTTGCAATGACCTTGTGAGGGATGTGTGGGTGAGAGATTGCAACTAGTCCAAACTTATAGTGAGGTTGCTGGTCAAATGGAGAATGAAACGTGTGGATGCAGTATGACACTCACCACTGCACCACTCAGATTTCTAGTTGTAATGCTCAACAGGAAACTGCCTCCAGAAATTGGAGCATCATATAAAGTTCACCCTCTTAATGAAGAACATTCAGTGATAAGAATAAAGGTATGATGTAGTGAAACAGAACAAGTAAATATTTCTAACTGTCATGCTGTACTCCAGACCAATCAGTGGTAATGTACTGTACATACTGGTTAATGGCTTTACATGAATTTTCCACAAGGATTCTTTTTTCTGTTTAGAAAAAGTAATATATTCTACATGAAGCCCTATACGCCAAAATGCAGATGTACCTAACTTTATTCCTTATACCAGGAGTAGCATTCCTATGGCTCCCAATTGTTGGCTGTGGTAGTTTGGATTGATGGGAGTTGCATTCCAACAAAATTTAGAGGACCATAATTTGCTCACCTTTGACTTTGACTTGCACAAAGGGTATGCATAGGAAATGTCTGTCTGAAAGTGGACCTTGGTGATACAGGAAAGACTGAGATATTATTGGAAAAACATAACATTTCCTGAAGTGGGCAACATCTCCAAATGTTCTGTACAAAAACCTGCATCTATATTCTTTTAAAAACATATAGTTTTAATTATGTTCAGGTTCCAGCACTTATTGATGAAACATAATCCATAAATGCACTATGAAATCACAACTTGGTATATCCCTGTTTTTTTTTGCCTCGTTTTCTTTTATGTTCTTCTTGACTACCATGTAAATGATGTAAACGATGCAGAAGTTTATAGCTTTTCTACTTCAAAAGAAAAGCTACTGTTACACTGCAACAAAAGTCACGGAAAGTGCAGTGCCTCAGCAAGGATCTGTCCTAAACTTGTCTTGGTTTCTTCTAGTATTGACCATCTAGACTTGTAGAGTAATAGGAGTTGCTGTTCCAACAGTTTTATGGAGTGTTTAGAACTGGTAACATTATGAAACCAAAAATTCTAATCTTACAAGCTGTAATGGTTTGTGCAAGCAAAACTGGCTGTAGCAGATACAGAGATCAAATGTCTGAAAGAACCAATTTGGAATTATATATTCCTACTCAAGCAAAGATACAAAGTTCTGATAGTAACCAATATACAAAACAGTGTGTGCTTGGATTTATAGAGCATAATGTTATAAATGTTTAAAGGAAACCTCAAATGTTTCAGTTTGGGGAAAAACTGATCTACTAGATCCCCCCCCCCCCCCACAGCTTTTTATTTGTATTAGTATAGAATTGCCTATTTTCATGTTGTCTTTCTGGAATCTGTCTGTTGTTTGGTTTGTTGTTTGCTCTAAAAACTAAGAATCGAGAATCTGATGTTTTCTCAGGTATTTTAGCATTCACCTGCCAATCCAAAGTCTCACCCAGCTTCTCTTGCATTTGAGGAAGTAGACTTAGGGCATCCACCACAAGAGCATAGGATGGATTTACATCTGGGTATCAGGTCATTGTGCCCAGTGGGATGTAGGAAGGAGAGGAAATCAAGTGGCCAGATGCTGCTAGCTTGCAGTCCCCATCAGCCCTAGAAACCATGGTGAGAAATAATGGGAACTGGAGTCTGACAATATTTCCCATCCTTGGGCACAAGAGATGGAGATTGTTGATGCCCAGATAAAGAACCAACTGTGCCAAGCAGCAGGGTAAAATGGTCTACACTACAGGCTCATTTGCTGAAGGCAGGAAATTAGTGTCTGACTGGTGCAGAAAGACTTTCTAAAATGCAGTCTGCAGCATCGGGATGATGTTAGCTATGGTTAGAGTATTTGGGCCATGCTTTGTTGCAGGGGTGCCATTTCATTTGAGCTTCAGGCAGCAAAACATTTGCAAAAAAAAAAAAAAGTCTCCGACGTGTTTTAAACAGAGACTGATCAGGCCCTGAAATCACACAGTTCAGAACAATGAAGTAGTGAGGGGAAATCCAAGAATTCTGTAGACATAAAACCCTGTTTCATGAGAACTTTTAAGCAAGGAAGTCCACCCTGTCAGTTTATAAAAGCGAGGGAGGGGGAGACGTCCATGTCATCACTCCCAAGGCATTGACAAAAACAATGAAGGTTTCCCAGTGCCAACAGTGAGAACAAATGTGTGAAAAAATACCGAAGGAGGTTATTACCATATTGCAGCAGGAAAAAGCTCCCCCCTTTAAAAAGCCCTCCCCAAAGGGTCCAGTCAATATTTGTCTAAGGAAACATGCTGCTCTCGCGATTCGACTCCACTTGACAAATAACATTCTTGAGCAAGTTGATAGTCAGTCTGTCAAAAGAAGATATATACTCTAAGTTTGGCACCCTTGATTCTCATGCTAATGCAATGCATAGCCGTGCAGCTCTCTCATTGTTGGTGCTCGAGTCTCCATTTCCTTCGGCCCCAGTCAGTGGCTGGCACAGCTGCTGGGCTCCACCTCACACTGAGGAGGGAGCCAGGCTTTATGCTCTGCAGCTGTGGTGTTCCCAGACAGACAATGGTAGGCCTAGGCACCCGGCATTAGCCGAGATTATTGTTCCATTTATCCCCTCTATACAATTTCCCTTCCCCTTTAAAAGCACTCAGTATATTGCTTTGGATTCATGTGTTATTTGTTAGGGTCAGCTTCACCAAAAGCTAGGCGCATGGACACAAATACAGGGCAGCTGTACCTCCTGCCATCTCAAAATACAAACATTGTTGAAACAAAATGGGACCGGTGGGTTGTTGTCAAGGCACTAAACCTCCCACCTGCCTTTGCCAAGCCACTTGTTTGGGAATGCTTCTTAGCTTTCACCTCACCATCTCACAGGGTGCACCTCATTCCTTCCTGTAAAGAATTTTCAGGGAAAGAATACTGAAAAAGAGATTTTTCAAACAGAGATCGTGGCCACCGAGATCAACTATGCCATTTGTAATCCTTAATGACACAACCCAAGACATAGTTACTAATGACTAAGTGAAATTAACTTCAATGGCATGGACTTCTGTGGAGATGTCAACAACTTCTATGTTTCTATTGTAATACACCTTAAAATTGTGACCGAAAGATCTTTTAATACAGCAGGATTTCATGCTATTACTTCAACAAACAGTCCTTAGAAGATATTTTAATACAGAAAACACATTTGAAGATCCCTTTCTTTCTCCTCAAGAAAAATGTTATCCTTTTACTTGAGGAGAAAGAACAGCACTTTGCGGGGAAAGCAACCAATCAAATATTGAAGGGAAAAAGGAAGTGTGCTAATAGTGAGCCCCTCCACCCATCCTATCCCTAATGCTCCTAGAAACAGTTGGACAACGTTACCTCCTAGATCAGTGACTCCCAAAGTGAGCACTACCGCCCCCTGGTGGGCACTGCAGCGATCCAGGGGGGCGGTGATGGCCACAGGTGCATTTTTTTGTATTACCTTTCTATTCTGAGTTCAAAAAATAGTTTCGTAATTTCAAACGTCAATGTTTCTAATTTACACCTTTCTTTACTATATTTTACAAAAAAGGTAGAAACATTAATACATACAGTATATCTTTCTGTTTAATTGCTATTAAAATTTTAAAAATAATAATTTCCAGGTGGTGCTGAGTAATATTTTTTCTGGAAAGGGGGCGGTAGGCCAAATAAGTTTGGGAACCACTGTCCTAGATAGTACCTTAAATAATCTTGCAAATAGCATAGAGAATCTAGAGATAACATTTTCACTTGGAGACTGAATAGGAGAAGCCTTGGAGCTGTAAACTATATCCTTTCAGCTTGGTGGTAAGTCCCAATGAACTCAATAATGCTTATTTCAGAATACATGGGTATAGAATTGTGTTAAGTGATAAATAAGGTAATACTAATATGCCATTCTAACTCAGACCAGTGCTAATAATACATTATTGTCTGTTCTAACATGATGGCAATGCTGACCTTTGACTTCATCACATGCAATAAAATCAGCGTTTCTACACATTTCGCCATTTCTAAAGTGTGGGTTTTCCCATGATTCCTGAGTTGATTGGAAAATGACTTATTTTTCAATTTCCCACGTAGAGATGTGTAAGAATGCCCAATTTAACATGTAAATAAAATGATGTTGTCGTGAAGGGAGAAGTCAAAATGAGGAGTATTGTTTCCTTTCTTTCGCCATTTCCTTTTTGGGACCGAGGAGGAAGGAACAGGAATAGATCTCTTTTGAAACATAAAATAAATAGATTTTGCTTTTTAATTGAGAGATATAGTTGCTTTTATAGTAAATTAAATATGAGTATATGTATTTTATGGTGATATATTTTAATTTTCTTTCTACTGGGCTTGGTCCCCATGTAAGCCGCCCTGAGTCCCTTTGGGGAGATGGGGCGGGATATAAGAATAAAGTTGTTGCTGTTGTTATTGTTGCTGTTGTTGATATTATTATTCAGGGGATTATTATGTCATCTTTACCTGTCTCCTATCTGATGGCAAATCAAGCTGATAAATATTAAAGAAAGTGGAGAAAATGATTAGGTGTGATGGGGTAGGAGAATCTTTCATTTAATTTCTAAATGGGGTGTGGCAAAACTTAAAGGAAAATCAATGATCTCAAATGTTTTACTTATCCTATGGGATCTAGTCCCTTGTTCCAGTGAAATAACTCAAACATATCTGTAGTTGGGTAGGAGAGTAGACATAGGCCAGAATCCCATTGTTAGTCCAGAAAGGGTAGACCAATTGAATCAATTAGATTTCCGTGTGTTGACTCACCATTCAACAATCAAATCAATGGGTCTTCTCTGGGATTTACTAACGTTATTCTAGCAATAATGTGTTCTCAATTTCTTGTAAAAATAGTAGATACATTTTCCAGATTTGAGAAAAAAGGAATGGATAGCCTATAATTTAAAAGCAGAGGAGAAGAATGAAGGTATTGTGAAACATATCATCTTTCTAAAATATTGTTCTTCAAAATCTCTAAATAAATGCATTGCATGACTGTGGTTGAAGATGAGCAAAACATTCAGCTCCTGTAGCAATTAATTTATTGAGATACTATTTTCTTGTTTCTAACAGATTTATGTGGCATACATGTTGACAAATTGTCAGTTTACAAAGTCATGGTATTCTCTTTTGAACCCAATTTATTCTCTACTGTCATCTTCTTAGTCTCCTACAGAATAGCTTTTTAATATATATGTTCAAGTTTGACCCGCTATTTTAACTGGCAGGGATTACACTTGCAATAGATCTTTTTCTTTCCATCCTTTGCATACAGCCCCTTTGGGAATTGCTTTAATAAAATGAATGGCTTCTTAACTTGTTTTTTAAAAATTGTTACTTTATTCCATTGTAATTCACAGAACCAATCTCTCCTGCTCTCCATCTTTTAACTTCTGGTTTTTCCCACAACTATTTTTCAAAGGGTACTCACCTTTGGATGAAGCAGAATGGATGTGCTTGATTAGGTATGTCCTCACAACAACTAAAGCAGCGCAACAACAATTATAACCACATTTAATATGGAAAAAATATAAGCAACTATTTATAGGCAACTACTTATTTATGTTTGGTGCTTGACTATAAACTGATTATTTGACTTCAGGACATCTTTTGGCTTCTGATAATTATCTCTACCATGTAACCTGATCTTTAAAAGAAAAAGCAAACTACAGTAGAGTCTCATTTATCCAACATAAACGGGCCGGCAGAATATTGGATAAGCAAAAATGTTGGATAATAAGGAGGGATTAAGGAAAAGCCTATTAAATGTCAAATTACATTATGATTTTACAATTTAAGCACCAAAACATCATATTTTACAACATGTCTGCCACTAGTTTGGGAGCGTGGCTGCACTTGTGGTGTTGTTGGGTGTGTTGGCCTGCTGTACCTACTGCCTAGAGAATAAAATATAAACTTATATTGAATGAAATACAATAAATACAGAATTTACAATTGTAATGTTAATGCTCCATACATCAAAATGAATATATAACTGAACAATACTTGCTCTATGCATAAGTTTTCACTTGTTAAACCAATCAGTTAAACTGAAGAACATGTAAAACACACGACCGGTTTCGACTTAGTCTTCTTCAGGTGAGTTTATCTGAGAAAATTATAATGAATTAACAAGAGCGTATAACATATCCACATCACTGCTAAAAACATGCCTCTTGCAAGGTGTCCAAAGTTATTTCATCCACCTATGGTGAGGCCCAAATTCATTTGTAGTGAAGCTAGCTGAGCAATGTCCACACATTATTATATTTTAACAAAAATCCATAATAATAATACATAATACATAATCCCTTAATTTCCAACTGGACATGAAGAGCAAATATAGATTATAAAATACTACATTCTATAATTACATTTGTTTTTGTTTTTTTTTAAAAAAAAGTCAAATTGTAGAATATAATTATAAATTGAAACTTTTAAGATAAAATACAATCTGGTAGGAACCCATATTAAAGATCCAGCCTGCGCCTCTTACTGGAGAAAGTCTATGGGCTGAGGCCAAAGGATTTCCTTGAATCACTGCCAAAAGCAGCAACATCCTGAATTATCTTTTTCAGCTGATGAAGCTCTTCCTCTGGTTATTCCCCAAACCATATATAGATTAAACAATGTCCATAAATAGCTTATAAACAAATGTAGTACAAACTGCAAAACTAACCCTGCTCAAAAAATCCATGTGAAAATTGGATATTGTGTAAACGGACAAGGTTAAAATAAGGAAAGAGCTCAATGTAGGACTACAGTTCTGGAGACCAATGTTTGAATCCTTGCTTGCTTACGGAAACCCACTGGATGACTATAGACTAGTCACAGGCTCTCAGCTTCAGATGAAGTCAAGGGCACTCCCCTTTGAACATATTTTATGAAGAAAAACCAGTAAAAAGTTTGTCTTACAGTTACCACAAGTTAGAAATTTTGGGCAAAAACTAGAAGGATAGAGAGAAATGAGACATCGTAATGCAAATATTACCTGTTCTGGAGTATGGGAGGCAAGGTCTTCTCATTTTCTGAGAATGTTAGCATATCAAATTGAGTATTGGCTGAGTTTCCTTGATGTGGAATTGGGCTCTTTCACAGTCCTTGAGTCCTCAATGATGTAAAACTTCCTTGGGGATAATATTAGAGAGGGAATATGCACTGGTACATTCCCTTAGATTCCTCATTTTATGAAATGCAAAATAATAACAACCAAGAGGGCTGAAAGTGAATCTGGAAAAGAGAGATAGGAGCAGGAACTAAAGCTAGATACAGGTGGTCTGGTGAAAATGGATTTTTCTAACAGTGTTGTTGAAAAATAAGTTGCTTGATGCATTCTTAGAAGAATAGAAGCCTTGTTATCAATATGTATCTGAGGAAAATGAAATGCTTTATGTACAGGGTTAGAGATATAAAATGTCCATTTGTTAATGTTTTAAAACAAGCAGAAGTAAATAACTTGTTGGATATAAAGTGGAAGAAAAACATTGAACTACAGAGAAAAAAGGGAAGCTGGAAATCCACTTTTAAGATTAATTTGTATATATGTTTGTTTTTTGGAGTTTATTTATATATACAGTAGAGTCTCACTTATCCAATGTAAACGGGCCGGCAGATAAGCAAAAATGTTGGATAATAAGGAGGAATTAAGGAAAAGCCTATTAAACATCCAACTACGTTATGATTTTACAATTTAAGCACCAAAACATCATGTCTTACAACAAGTCTCCCACTTGTTTGGGAGCGTGGTTGCACTTGTGGTGTTGTTGGGCGTGTTGGCCTGTTGCGCGTTGCTGCCTAGAGAAACAGCTGTGGATCCGGGCAGGAGGCAGACTGCATTGGATAATACAGAACGCTGAATGAGAGAAGGTTGGATAAGCAAGACTCTACTGTAGCTCTAAGCTACAAACATACATATAAATTAGTTTTAAAGGAGTAGAGGTGTATGTTGTGTGGTTATGTAATTGTTATATACGTATGTCTATGTTTTAGTACACATAAGTATTTTTTGCTTATCATAGAATAGAATCATAGAATAGTAGAGTTGGAAGAGACCTCATGGGCCATCCAGTCCAACCCCCTGCCAAGAAGCAGGGAATCGCATTCAAAGCACCCCCAACAGATGGCCATCCAGCCTCTGCTTAAAAGCCTCCAAAGAAGGAGCCTCCACCACAGCCCGGGGGAGAGAGTTCCACTGCCGAACAGCCCTCACTGTGAGGAAGTTCTTCCTAATGTTCAGGTGGAATCTCCTTTCCTATAATTTGAAGCCACCGTTCTGCATCCTAGCCACCAGGGCAGCAGAAAACAAGCTTGCTCCTTCCTCCCTATGACTTCCCCTATGACTTCCGTTAAACATTTTAATTAAAATATTGAAAACATGGAATTCTTGAGATTTTCTGAAATGCAATTCTATGTTATATAACTGACAAACTTTCTGATTGAATGGGATATTTTAGATATGCCTCTTACCTATCTGTACTCTTATTAACTATTAAAAAGAAATGTAACAGACAGAACCATAGAATGTAGAAAGTTACTAATAGGCATCTTCAGTTTATGTAAGTGTAAAAGACATGGCAGCAGCTAAGATTTCAGAATGAACTTTAGCCTTCCTGTTTTCCAGTAAAACTCCATGATGCAGGGAAGTTTCATAAATGGCCTGTGAAGCAGGAGATGCAAAACAAAGTCTGATGACATGAGAATTCAGTAAAAGACTGTCTCCAAACTCCAAACTCAGGACTCTTGAAAAAGAACTCTGGTGTCCAAACGGAAATGGGGCCTCAGGAAGGATATGGTTAGGTTCTAGCTAGCAAAGGGCATTGTCTTTTGTGCTCAACACTCATTGTGACTTAGACATATTCTTCTTTGAAGGTGACATGGGGTGACAATGATATTTGTATTTATTTTTGTTTTATTTAAATTGAATTTTCTGATTTTCTGAAGCTGCATACTTCAGTGTTTGCCAAAGAATCAGCAGTGCAGATATCTTTGACAATATCTCTATGCCTCTGAAATGAAAATATTTTGATGCTTCTGCCACAAAAATAAAAATTGCACATATGCACTTCTTGAATCCTAAAGTATTTCACTACCCAGAAAGATAATAGACAGTGTTTGAATGGTCAGGCTGGTTGTGGCAGCAAGAATGGAGATAGAACGAAGTGTTTTCAGGACCTTGAGAAAAAATTAGAAGTTATCTGTTATTCATGATGTGTTCATTCATCCAAACTGTCTCCATTAAATAAATTTTGCAGAATTTTTATTGTTTAAAAATCCAGCAAAACCTGCTTGTTTAGAGGCAACAGCAGGACAAAGGATATTATCTGTGCTTATCAATCTCTCTCAATTTCCTTAAAAAGTAATCTATAACATGTTTCCTATCACAGTCATTTGATGGAGTTGTTTTTATGTTTATTTATTTAATTATATCCTGCATTTCTCCCAATATGGGATTTGGCACAATTCACAATATGAGATAAAACGATTGATAGCTTTTTATTTTTATTGAAAATTTTAAGATAAAACACAATTTGTAAAAGAAA